>NW_024716099.1:0-25348 GCF_018991925.1 Homarus americanus | reverse complement strand
GAGTGAATGAGAAAGGGACGGCGTTTATGTATGATAAACGTTAGGTCACGTCCTTACGATATGAGTTGTGGTGAGCTACTGAAGCTTAGGGGCATCGCAGTGCGTGTTTACAGAAATGTTGAGCTATGGGTCTCGCCCTCTTGGGTAAGTTGCCTGCTCACGTGTCAATCTCATGTCTTACTCATAGACAGTGGAAAGTTACGGGGTGGTGAATCTGAATATAATATCAGATGTATTGACCCATTTATATAATACGTTCTGTTGATGAGACAGGGGCCTATTACACCAAGAAACGGGGTGTGAGGTGCGGGCACCCCTTCACATGACCCGGGGTGTGAGGGCTGGCCACCCATTCAGTGCCATGAATCGGGGTGTGAGGGCCGGGCACCCCTTCAGCACCATGACCCGGGGTGTGAGGGCTGGGCATGATTTCAGTGCCATGAATCGGGGTGTGAGGGCCGGGCACCCCTCTACCACCATGATCCGGGGTATGAGGGCCGGGCACCCCTTGAGTGCTATGACCCGGGATGTGAGGGCCGGGCACCCTTTCAGTGACATGACCCGGGGTGTGAGGACCGGGAACCCCTTCAATGACATGAACCTGGAGTGTGTGGGCCGGGCACCCTTTGAGTGCCATGACCCGGGGTGTGAGGGCCCGTCACTCCTTCAGTGCCATGACCCGGGATGTGAGGGCCGGGCAACCCTTCAGCACTATGACCTGGGGTGTGAGGGCCGGGATCGATTACCAGTGCCAAGAATCGGGGTGTGAGGTCCGGGCACCCCTCAAGCACCATGACCCAGAGTATGAGGGCCGGGCACCCCTTTAATGACATGACCCGTGGTGTGTGGTCCGGGCCCCCTTTCAGTGCCATGAACCGGGGTGTGAGGGACGGGCACCCGTTTAGGTCTATAACCAGGGGTGTGAGGGCCGGGCACACCTTCAGTGCCATGGCCAGGGGTGTGACGGCCGGGCACCGCTTCAGTGCCATAACCCGGGGTGTGACGGCCGGGCAACCTTTCAGCTCCATGACCCGTAGTGTGAGGGCCGGGAACCGATTCAACTCCATGACCTGGGGTGTGAGGGCCGGGCACCCTTTTAGATCCATGACCCGGGGTGTGAGGGCCGGGCACCCCTTCAGTGACATGACCCGGGGTGTGATGTCCGGCACTATTTCAGCCATGAAATGGGGTGTGAAGGCCGGGCAACCCTTCACATGAACCGGGGTGTGAGGGCCGGGCACACCTTCACATGACCCGGGGTGTGAGGGCCGGCCACCCCTTCAGTGCCATGAATTGGGGTGTGAGGGCCGGGCACCCCTTCAGCACCATGACCCGGGGTGTGAGGGCCGGCCTCGATTTCAGTGCCATGAATCGGGGTGTGAGGGCCGGGCACCCCTCCAGCACCATGACCTGGGGTATGAGGGCCGAGCACCCCTTCAGTGCTATGACCCGGGGTGTGATGGCCGGGCACCCGTTTAGGTCTATGACAAGGGGTGTGACGGCCGGGCACACCTTCAGTGCCATGTCCAGGGGTGTGACGGCCGGGCACCGCTTCAGTGCCATGACCTGGGGTGTGAGGGCCGGGAACCCCTTCAGTGACATGACCCGGGGCGTAAGGACAGGGCACCCCTTTAGTGCCATGAAACGGGGTGTGAGGGCCGGGCTCAATTTTAGTTCCATGAATCGGGGTGTGAGGGCCGGGCATCCCTCCAGCACCATGAGCCGCGGTATGAGGGCTGGGCACCCCTTCAGTGCTATGACCCGGGGTGTGAGGGCCGGGCACCCTTTCAGTGACATGACCTGAGGGGTGGGCGCCCCTTCCAACGACATGACCTGGAGGGGTGTGGGCTGGCACCCTTCTCAGTGCCATGACCTGGGGGTGTGAGGGCCGTGACCTTCAGTGCCATGACCAGGGGTGTGAGGGGCTGGTCACCACTTGAGCACCATGACCCGGGGTGTGTTTGCTGGGTACCCTTTCAGTGCCATGACCCGGGTGTGAGGGCCGGGCACCTGTTTTGGTCTATAACCAGGGGTGTGACGGCCGGGCACCCCTTCAGTGCCATGACCCGGGGTGTGAAGCCGGGCACTATTTCAGTGCCATGAAATGGGGTGTGTAGGCCGGGCAATCCTACAGTGCTGTGAACCGGGGTGTGAGGGCCGGGCACCCCTTCACATGACCCGGGGTGTGAGGGCCGGGCACCCCTTCACATGACCCGGGGTGTGAGGGCCGGGCACCCCTTCAGCACCATGACCTGGGGTGTGAGGGCCCGCCTCGATTTCAGTGCCATGAATCGGGGTGTGAGGGCCGGGCACCCCTCCAGCACCATGACCTGGGGTATGAGGGCCGAGCACCCCTTCAGTGCTATGACCCGGGGTGTGATGGCCGGGCACCCGTTTAGGTCTATGACAAGGGGTGTGAGGGCCGGGCACACCTTCAGTGCCATGTCCAGGGGTGTGACGGCCGGGCACCGCTTCAGTGCCATGACCTGGGGTGTGAGGGCCGGGAACCCCTTCAGTGACATGAGTAAGGGCAGGGCACCCCTTCAGTGCCATGAAACGGGGTGTGAGGGCTGGGCTCGATTTTAGTTCCATGAATCGGGGTGTGAGGGCCGGGCATCCTGTAATAGGCCCCTGTCTCGTCAACAGAACGTATTATATAAATGGGTCAATACATCTGATATTATATTCAGATTCACCACCCTGTAACTTTCCACTGTCTATGAGTAAGACATGAGATTGACACGTGAGCGGGCAACTTACCCAAGAGGGCGAGACCCATAGCTCAGCATTTCTGTAAGCACGCACTGCGATGCCCCTAAGCTTCAGTAGCTCACCCCAACTCATATCGAAAGGATGTGACCAAACGTTTATCATACATAAACGCCGTCCCTTTCTCATTCACTCATAGACAGTGAGACTTACGGTTGATATACACTCAGGAAATATATATACAACCTTTTATAATAAAAGAAACGAACTACCGTTTGGGTTTCGTTACTTAAAACCCAAATATAAATATGTGTGAACGGACTGGTTAATTGGACAAGCAGCCGATTCATATAGGTGGCAAGCGGTGTGTACGGATTCTTCAAACTGGTAGTCGTATCATCCGTCTGTGTCTTGTGAAAAACAAGAAACCACACAGCAGTGACGCGTTACATAATCCGAGTGTTTAAAACTATATCCCATTTTGAGACGATATGTAGTGAGCGCTCCTTATCTCTGTCACATACAAATACGTGCAGAATTCGTAATATACAAATATTACAGCCTGTTGGTACATATCCAGATTGAGCCGGTTGAGATAGACTCCACTCAGCATTCCCTAGACATTACAGTGTTGCAGTGTTGAACAACAGTTTCGTAACCTGGAATTCAATTGGTATTTCACTAGCAGCTGAGCAGTATTGTTGTGTCGTCAGCGCGAATTACGAATTCCGGTGTCATCATACAGATCTCCATATATACGTGGACTGTGAAGACTTGGCACACGGCAGTTTTCGCCAGCGAACCAGCACGACCAGTGTGATAACCAATCATCAGTTTTCTGATCGCCGGAGGAGGAACTCACCTAAATCAAGTGGACTCGTCTCTCACCAAAGCAGAAGCGTCATCTCGTTGCCAAGGAAACCAGCAGCAGCGCACGCATCCTAGGAAGAGGCCCCGCCCACACCCCGCCCACACTCCACTCATAACTCTTGAAGGATGATCACATTTTCTATACAGACGTACTCTGTATAAATAGGTATTTAAATTACATAATTCTACACACATGAACACGTTCCAGAGATATCTTCACACCGATAGGTTCGTCGGATAGGATTATTTCAATGATAAAGTGTCGAATGTAAGATTAATGTATTGAAATCCTATAATTTACAGTAGTTTGTAAGTGTCTGTCTTCTTATTGATAGTTTAATAATTAACTACAATTCATATTCAATTGTCTTGTAAATGAGAGGCAAGTGATCTACTTACTGTTAAGTATTCATTGACCCAAGGGGTCTAATAGATAATTTCTAAGTTTTCCATGTCTAATGTAGATGAAATCGAACGCCTAGCGCAACTATTTGCTGATAACCAACTCATCAATGATCAAGCCCAGACTGACATAGATTTTGAGTATGGAACACAGTTAAATGAGTCGGTAGGAAGTAGTGAGAAAGTTATAGACGAATCATTTGACGACTTAAACCGTCGTACCCTACGGTCTGGTAATCACTATAGTACCTCACCTAAGTATACTAAAGCAGTTACCCCTGTTACAGGTGATAGTGTGTCTGTTGCTAAATCGGTAACAACCTTATTAACCCAGCCTTCTGTTAAGAGTAAGAATACTAACTTGCTTAATAACACTAAAATGGCATTCTCTGAACCTCACACCAGTACTACTACCACACCTAAAGCTGATAATGTTATTAATATCATGCAGCGCGGCGATTATGTTCGAAATTTCACGGGACAAGACGATTATAGGGTCGCACATTTTATTCGTGCATGTGAAGATAGCATGCGCAATAGTCACATAACGACTGACGAAGAAAAGAAAGCATATGTACGTTCCCATATAACGCAGGGTTCCTATGCAGGCAGTCGTTTAAATGCGTTTGGTTTACAAAGCCCTGACTATGAAAAGTTCAAGCGAACGCTAATTGGGATTTTTGGGGGTAGGTCACAGCTGGGCCAACTGCAATGGATCTTCAGATGGTTGGATCGCTGTATTCCAGGTATACGAAACGAAACACCCGTTGACGCTGTTGACATCGCGGGCGAGGTTCGCCAGGACATGCAAGCGACCTTCCGGTCATCAGGCTGGTACAACTCACGGGGTGATATGCCACGGGACAATGTGGAAACATTGATAGAACTAATAAGTTTTCTTCTTTCCGTCCGTGTTCCCTTATATAGCCGGGCACAGGAAGTACAGTATGAACCACCCTTCGATATGGTGGAATACACAAACAAGCTCTGTCCCCAGGCTACGGGCCCCTTACTGGCGCAGCCCTCAGTGACGTCACCACAACCCCAGCCAACTTCAGATGTCACAGATGCCTCACTCCCAGACTCCTTATGCGACACACTTAGCTCCGATCGCTCCTCCCCGCCTAACATATAAACAGAAAACATCGTTACGATGCGCACATTGTAATAAACGTGGCCACGTAATGGAAGATTGTTTTCAGCTCCGAGGTAATAGTGCATATAAAGCCACACCCGGTGCAAAGCCATTCTCAAAGTCAAACAGTGAGGGAGCTAAAGCAGCACCTCCTCCTCCTACCCAGACAGCGCGCAAATGTTGGGCTGTTCACAAATCCACATCTCATAGTTCACATGAGTGTGATATACTAATAAAAGCTAGGGGAGTGGACCTAAGTGAAACGGAGGTGTCGTATAGGCGCAAGCAGAAACGTCCCCAGGACAAGCCATCGGGGGAAGACCAGCGCACACTACAGCAAGGAGAGGGATAGATAGGGTAATTCCCGCCCCTCTTCACAGCACTTCTATAGCGGCCTCATTAATAGCGGCGCTTAGCAAAGTGGAAGTGTTGTCAGTACCGGTGAGAGTGGATAATACCAGATTGGCTCTTGATATAGACACAGGTGCTTGCGCTAATGTATTGGCCTTGACATCATATCACGAGTTACAACGTAAATTCCCTCACCGCAAATTCAAATGGAGGCCTAGTAACGCTGAGCTCGAAGGAGTTTCAGGTACTCAGCTGAGCATCAAAGGAATGGTGACGTTACCACTCAAATTATTAAGACGTGGTACGCCCTTCAACGCGGACATTTATATAGTTCAGCAGTTCAATTTGCCAGCTGACGGGTTACTTGGTCTACCAACTCTTCGAAAGAACATGATAGATGTTCATCCACGTAATAATAGTGTTACGTTTAAAGGTGTTTCCTACACAGCAATGAGTCATTCTGAACCTATGCTCACCGCTAGGACGAAGGTGTTGTCTACTAATCCTATTAAGAGGAAGGCGGATCATGAGTCAGAGATATCTCTCGACCTCAACCACACACCTTCCCAGCGTGATTACAGCAGCAAGAGTTGGAAGATAGTACCTGCAATGTTGAAGAGTACTCTCCATTACCAGAATGAGGAATTCACCAACGCAACAATCCTGTGAGCTGAAGTGAACATTAGTTTCTGCAAATGATTCGTTCACTGCCCAGGGTGTGACAGGACGTGACTGCAGTTGTTGAGACTAAACATCAATCAACATCCTGTCAACAAAATTCTTTCGTATGGCGTAAACAACCCCCAGTTACCAGCACCCAGCACCCACCCTAGTGATGATGACACATCCGGTCTGAGAGATGGTCTCAGCATTCTGAGGTATGGTGTTGTGGATGACGTTGTGTGACAATTAGCGGCGGTTTGCTGTACTCAGGATTTTTGTGAGCATTGACCCAATCACCGGACCTTGGAATCAGCTGTGTCTACTGTGGGACACACACACACAAGTCTACGGGATTGCGGGAGCAATTTCACATTATCAAGAAATTAAAGAAAGGATGTTATGTGTGTGATTTTCTAGATATCACAGCAATGTCGAAGTGCAACCAAATAAATTCCTAATTCGAGGTATTATTGCGAATTGCCAACAGACTCGACTGGCCAGGATAGATCAAATAGCACCACATGTTAAGGTGATCGATCATCCTCAGGGCAAGACACGCCTGTTAGAGCTGCTTGCCGACTACAGATAGTAGCCTTGTCAGGGGAAACGCTAGGTCAGACAGATTTAACATCCCATCATATAGCGTTAAAGGAAGGAACCAACCCTATTTACATACCAGCTTATAGACTACCTCATAGCCAGCGCGCTGTAGTGCAAGATATGGTACAGGGTATGTTAGATGAGAATGTCATTAGACACTCAAAATCCCCCTTTTACAGCCCATTATTCCTCTTCCCGAAAAAGGATGGTGGATGGCGCCCTGTCATAGATTTCAGGCGCGTAAATAATCAAACAATCCCTGATAGGTACCCAATGCCTATCTTGAGTGACATATTGCAATCCTTAGGCAAGGATAATGCGGTATTTAGCAACTTAGATTTGCTTAGTGGGTATTGGCAAATACCACTCGATGAAAAATCACGAGAAATCACGGCATTTAGCACGCCTCTAGGCCACTTTGAGTTTCTACGAATGCCATTTGGTCTCAGAAATGCCCCACTAACATTTCAAAGAATGATCAACACCCTGTTTGCCTGACTAATTGGTAACACAGTCTGCGCTTATTTGGATGATCTAATAGTAGTCAGTAAGGACGTCGATTCCCATCTGATAAAACTGCGTGAAGTTTTGGCCAAACTTTCCACAGCAGGACTCAAAATAAAACTCTCAAAGTGCGAGTTTTTAAAATTCAGAATCCATTTCCTTGGTCATGTAGTTGACGGTGAGGGCATACACACAGTTAATGATAAAGTCAAAGCTGTATCTCAGTTCTCGCGTCCTACCTCAAATGATCATGTGCGTAGCCTTCTCGGATTATCTGGTTATAATCGTTCCTTTATCAAGGACTATGCAACATTAGCATCGCCCCGAACGAGGTTGCTCAAAAAATAGATGCAGTGTTTATATAGGATGCTGAACACGAGGAAAGTATTACGGCATTGAAGACAGCGCTAACCAATGCCCCGGTTCTAGCATTCCCAGACTACACTCAACCTTTCACTCTCTGTACTGACGCTCCCGGAATTGGAGTCGGAGCAGTGCTCATGCAAGAGGACACGCGTGGGAAGTTTAGAGTGATAGCATTTGCAAGTCGCAAACTAATCGATGCTGAAACACGTTATTCGGCGACGCATTTAGAAACGTTAGTCGTTGTGTGGGCACTTAAGAAGTTCAAGGACATTATCTTTGGCTACAAGATCACTGTTTTTACTGATCATGCGGCAGTCACCGAACTGTTCCATGGCAGAAACTTATCAGGCAGATTAGCACGCTGGTATCTGACAATTCAAGAGTTTGACCCCGAATTTAGGTATTTACCGGGGAGGGCGAATGTTGTCGCCGACGCTCTGTCAAGAAATATAGCACCAGTAATGCCTGTATCAGCATTCACTCTTTCGCAACTGGAAGATGAGCAACGACGCGACCCATATTGGTCAGCTGTTATTTTTGCTCTCGAATCGGGCGAGGATGTTAAACTCCCCAAGTTATTTCTTCCCTTAAGTCAGTTTGAATTACGACATAACATACTCAATAGGACAAGAAAATCTCCTGAGGGTAATGTGTCTCAAATAGTCGTACCTGACACGTTGCGCAAAGCAGTAATAACATTGTTCCACGATGTCCCACAAGCAGGTCACCAAGGTCGTGATAAATGCTTAGCGGATTTACGAAAGAAGTATTTCTGGAACACTATGAAGAAAGACATAGAATTACACATAGCTAATTGTTTGGCATGTGCTCAACATAAAGGATCAACGGGATCACCTGCCCCGATTCTACAATATCCTACACCAGACCGTCCGTTTGACACAGTCGCTGTTGATGTGTTACAACTCCCAATGAGTCATCAGGCATCAGGATACGTCTTAGGGTGTGTGGATCATTTTTCCAGGTTCGTGGTCTTGGTCCCACTAAAAAGCAAACGGCCGAAGCAGTAGCCTATGCATTAGTGATGAATCTCATATGTCCATATACTACGCCTAAAGTTCTACTCTCTGATAATGGAACAGAGTTCAAGAATGAGCTAATAGAGCATATATGTTTACAATATGGAATTAAACAAACTTTTGTGACAGCTTATCATCCACAGGCTAATGGCCTGGTTGAAAGAACCAATCGTAAAATCCTAGAAATACTGCGTCCAATTGTTAGTGGTTTTCAATACGCATGGGAGGATTGGTTACCGCAGGTTGCAGCGTCGATAGATGGGTCAGTTAATAGCTCTAAGGGCAAAACACCCTACTATATTGTCTATGGTACAGATATACGTCTGCCTTACGACATTCTTACAGAGGCGCCATACCCGGTATATAATACGGATGATTTTGCGGCAAAACAAATTCATGTCTTTACAGAAATTCATAACCAAGTACGATCACAGCTAGCGGCGTCACGCGCCGAAATGATCATCAAACAACATAAACATGCTAAACCTATCGCACTGAACGTTGGGGACGCTGTTATGTTACAGGTACCTGAAAGGAACTCTAAACTTTCGGCGAAATTTTCTGGTCCATTCCGCATAATCTCAAAAGAAGCAGGCAACAAATTCAAAATATGGAAGCCTAATGCACAGATCACAGATGTCGTGCACGCGGATCGTCTGAAGAAGACCCAGATAAATGTCTTACCTCAAGATGATGATAATGTGATTGATACATCCTTACAGACTGTTCAGAAGCAAAATGTCCCAAATGACTATTGTATGAAACTACGTTCTGCGAGTAGAAGCTAACTCGTACTTTCGCGTCAGCTGGAAAACGTCGACGGCCAACTACAATCAGCATTGGACATTCTTCATGGTCTCAGCACAGCTTCGATGAATTCGACAATAGTTTCATGAACGTTGTCGTTCAAGCTGTATCTCAACAGAATCGTGTTATTTCTCAAACCTTTCACGCGATTACTGCTCTAGAATCAAAGGTTAATGCAATCATAATGGAGTCTAACCAAGTTTCGAGGATTGTTACTAGGTTACAGAAAGCAATCCGACGTTAGAATGGCTCCTTTACTTCACAGAATATTTGCATGCTGCTGAAATTTCAGTTCATAAAATTGTAACCTCTACAAATGAACTAATAGACAGCATTGTAGATGCCGGGATAGGACGTGTGGACGCGAAGCTTGTGCCTGTGCAGACGCTTCTTGAAGCTTTAAAAATAGCCAAGTTGCAGTATCATTTAACTCCGATTTTCAATGACAATGAGGTTCAATATCATTACCCACTGTTGGAGTCAACCCTCACGCACAATGCAATTCTGATCCACATTCCTATGCGAGGGCAACATGAGTTTAATGCATGGCATTTAGAACCCTTCCCCTGGTTTGTGAACGACACACTGTATACCCTAGATAGGCCTAAAGAACTTTTCTTAGTAGATGAAGAATATTCATTGTTATCAATAGAGGATTCTGAGGTACTGTCACGGTGTAAGTCGTCTTATCTACACCTACACGTATGTCCAGCCTACATTGTTTGCATTTATTCCTGCTGCAGATGGAATATGTGAATTGGCAGTCATACAACCAAATGTACGCACAGCGTTAGCGCAATGCAGTTATAGGCCAGTTAGTCTAAAGACTGTGTTCCACGCTCACCTTCACAATGTGCAGTATTTGTTCTTTCCAAATCTCACTACTGTAATTTTAAAATGCCAAAATGGTGTTAAGCAGCTAGTTGTGAAAGGGCATTACAAGGATCCTGATTACTGTGAAATCACTTGTAGTACATTACGGACCTTGCCTACTCATCAGCATTTTGCGTTAAATCGAAAACTCAAGTCTGCTTTAATTCCACTTGCTGTAATGAATTTCACTATCAAGGATATTCAAATATTATCAGAGAAATTAAAAGTGTTAGCTTTCTTGAACGAGACACATTTTGCTGATTTGAATAATAACTTGCCATTTTACCTGTCACGGGAATTTGCACTACCAAGTCTTACGATTCCCTCTATTCTGTTAATTCTGGCAATAATGTTCCTGTTCTGTTATTACCGGGCAGTATCATCCAAATTCAACATTGTTCATAACATACTAACCCGTACGACACAAAAGTCTAGGTCCCCTGTAGTAGAGAATACCCTTACAGTAATTTCCCCAGCTTAGTGTCTACATATCTGTTTATAACATGGTTAGGGTTGTCTAGGATGTACTGTACTCTGTGAGTTATTTAGGCCTCACGGAGCTCGGCTGGTAGGTGACCGAGCGATGTAATAGGCCCCTGTCTCATCAACAGAACGTATTATATAAATGGGTCAATACATCTGATATTATATTCAGATTCACCACCCTGTAACTTTCCACTGTCTATGAGTAAGACATGAGATTGACACGTGAGCGGGCAACTTACCCAAGAGGGCGAGACCCATAGCTCAGCATTTCTGTAAGCACACACTGCGATGCCCCTAAGCTTCAGTAGCTCACCCCAACTCATATCGAAAGGACGTGACCAAACGTTTATCATACATAAACGCCGTCCCTTTCTCATTCACTCCTAGACAGTGAGACTTACGGTTGATATACACTCAGGAATTATATATACAACCATTTATAATAAAACAAAGGAACTACCGTTTGGGTTTCGTTACTTAAAACCCAAATATAAATATGTGTGAACGGACTGGTTAATTGGACAAGCAGCCGATTCAATCCCTCCAGCACCATGACCCCGGGTATGAGGGCCGGGCACCCCTTCAGTGCTATGACCCGGGGTGTGAGGGCCGGGCACCCTTTTTACTGACATGACCCGGGTTGTGAGGGCCGGGCACCCCTTCAAAGACATGACCCGGAGTGTGTGGGCCGGGCACCCTTTCAGTGCCATGACCCGGGGTGTGAGGGCCGGTGACTCCTTTAGTGCCATGACCCGGGGTGTGAGGGCCGGGCACCCCTTCAGCACCATGACCCGGGGTGTGTTTGCCGGGTACCCTTTCAGTGCCATGACCCGGGGTGTGAGGGCCGGGGACCCTTTTAGGTCCATGACCTGGGGTGTGAGGGCCGTGCACCCCTTCAGTGACATGACCCGAGGTGTGATGTCCGGGCATCCCTTCAGCTCCATGACCCGGTATGTGAGGGCTGGGCATCCCTCCAGCACCATGGCCCGGGGTGTGAGGGCCGGGCACCCCTCCAGCACCATGGCCCGGGTTGTGAGGGCCGGGCACCCTTTCAGTGTCATGACTCGGGGTGCCCTCGCCGGACACCCCTCCAGAACCATGGCCCGTGGTGTGAGGGCCGGGCACCCTTCCAGTACCACGAATCGGGGTGTAGGGCCGGGCACCACTTTAGGTACATGACCAGGGGTGTGAGGGCCGGGCACCTCATCAGTGCCATGACCCGGGCTGTGAGGGCCGGGCACCCGTTCAGTGACATGACCATGAGTGTGAGGGGCCGGGCACCCCTTCAGTGACATGACCATGAGTGTGTGAGGGCGGGCACCCCTTCAGTGCCATGAATCGGGGTGTGAGGACCGGGAACCCCTTCAATGACATGACCCGGGGCGTCAGGGCAGGGCACCCCTTCAGTGCCATGAGCCGGGGTGTGAGGGCCGGGCACCCCATAAGTGCCAAGAAACGGGGAGTGAGGTGCGGGCACCCCTTCACAAGAGAACGGGGTGTGAGGGCCCGGCACCCTTTCAGTGCCATGAATCGGGGTGTGAGGGCCGGGCACCCCTTCAGCACCATGGCCCGGGGTGCGAGGGCTGGAAGCATGATTTCAGTGCCATGAATCGGGGTGTGAGGGCCGGGCACCCCATAGGAGTGCCAGAAACGGGGTGTGAGGTGGGGCACCCCTTTACACTGAGCCAAGGTGTAGGGGGCCGAGCGCGATTCAAGTGCCGCAGATCAGGGTGAGGGCCGGGCAAACCTTCAGCACCATGACCCGGGGTGTGAGGGCTGGGCATGATTTCAGTGCCATGAATCAGGGGTGTGAGGGGGCGGGCACCCCTTCAGCACCATGACCCGGGGTGTGAGCTGGGCATGATTTCAATGCCATGAATTGGGGGTGTGAGGGCCGGGCACCCCTCCAGCACCATGACCCCGGGTATGAGGGCGGGGCACCCCTTCAGTGCTATGACCCGGGGTGTGAGGGCCGGGCACCCTTTCAGTGACATGACCCGGGGTGTGAGGACCGGGAACCCCTTCAATGACATGAACCTAGAGTGTGTGGGCCGGGCACCATTTGAGTGCCATGACCCGGGGTGTGAGGGCCCATCACTCCTTCAGTGCCATGACCCGGGATGTGAGGGCCGGGCAACCCTTCAGCACTATGACCTGGGGTGTGAGGGCCGGGCTCGATTTCAGTGCCAAGAATCGGGGTGTGAGGTCCGGGCACCCCTCAAGCACCATGACCCAGGGTATGAGGGCCGGACACCCCTTCAATGACATGAACCGGGGTGTGTGGGTCGGGCCCCCTTTCAGTGCCATGAACCGGGGTATGAGGGACGGGCACTCGTTTAGGTCTATAACCAGGGGTGTGAGGGCCGGGCACACCTTCAGTGCCATGGCCAGGGGTGTGACGGTTGGGCACCGCTTCAGTGCCATGACCCGGGATGTGAGGGCCGGTCACTCCTTCAGTGACATGACAAGGGGCGTCAGGGCCGGGCACCCCTTCAGTGCCATGAGCCGGTGTGTGAGGGCCGGGCACTCCTTCAGTGCCATGAAACGGGGTGTGAAGGCCGGGCACCCTTTCAGAGCTATGAACCGGGGTGTGATGGCCGGGCACCCCTTCAGCACCATGCCCCGTGGTGTGAGCGCCGGGAACCGCTTCAACCCCATGGCCTGGGGTGTAAGGGCCGGGCACCCCTTTAGGTCCATGACCCGGGGTATGAGGTCCGTGTACCGCTTCAGTGACATGACCCGAGGTGTGAGGGCCAGGCACCTCTTTAGTGACATGTCCCGGGGTGTGAGGGCCGGGCACCCTTTCAGTGCCATGAAACGGGGTGTGAGGGCCGGGCACCCTTTCAATGACATGACCCGGAGTGAGTGGGCCGGGCACCCTTTCAGTGCCATGAACCGGGGTGTGAGGGCCAGTCACTCCTTCAGTGCCATGACCCGGCGTGTGAGGGCCGGGCACCCCTTCAGCCCCAAGACCCGGGGTGTGATGGCCCGGCACCCGTTTAGGTCTATGACAAGGGGTGTGAGGGCCGGGCACACCTTCAGTGCCATGTCCAGGAGTGTGACGGCCTGGCACCGCTTCAGTGCCATGACCTGGGGTGTGAAGGCCTGGAACCCCTTCAGTGACATGACCCGGGGCGTAAGGGCAGGGCACCCCTTCAAATGACCGCGAGAATTGTGAGGGCGGGCACCCCTTCAGTGTCATGACCCGGGGTGTCAGGGCCGAGACGCACCCCTCAAACCATGGCCCGTGGTATAAGGGCCGGGCACCCTTTTCCAGTGCCATGAATCCGGGTGTAAAGGCCAGGCACACCTCCAGCACCATGTCCCACGAGGGTATGAGGGCTGAGGCACCCCTTCAGGTACTATGTCGAGGGTGTGAGGGCCGGGCACCCTTTCAGTGACATGAACCGGGGTGTAAGGGCCGGGCACCCCTTCAATGGCATGACCCGTAGTGGATGGGCCGGGCACCCTTTCAGTGCCATGACCCGGGGTGTGAGGGCCGGTCACTCCTTCAGTGCCATGACCCTGGGTGTGAGGGCCGGGCACCCCTTCAGCCCCATGACCCGGGCTGTGAGGGCCGGGCACCCGTTTAGGTCTATGACCAGGGGTGTGAGGGCCGGGCACACCTTCAGTGCCATGCCCCGGGGTGTGAGGTCCGGGTACCCCTTCAATGACATGACCCGGGCTGTAGAGCTGGCACCTGTTTAGGCTCATGACCAGGGGTGAGGGCCGGGCACACCTTCAGTGCCATGACCCGGGGTGTGAGGGCCGGGAACCCCTTCTGTGCCAATGAATAGGCTGCTTGTCCAATTAACCAGTCCGTTCACACATATTTATATTTGGGTTTTATGTAACGAAACCCAAATGGAAGTTCCTTTGTTTTATTATAAAAGGTTGTATATATAATTCCTGAGTGTATATCAACCGTAAGTCTCACTGTCTAGGAGTGAATGAGAAAGGGACGGCGTTTATGTATAATATACGTTAGGTCACGTCCTTACGATATGAGTTGTGGTGAGCTACTGAAGCTTAGGGGCATCGCAGTGCGTGCTTACAGAAAAGCTGAGCTATGGGTCTCGCCCTCTTGGGTAAGTTGCCCGCTCACGTGTCAATCTCATGTCTTACTCATAGACAGTGGAAAGTTACAGGGTGGTGAATCTGAATATAATATCAGATGTATTGACCCATTTATATAATACGTTCTGTTGATGAGACAGGGGCCTATTACACCAAGAAACGGGGTGTGAGGTGCGGGCACCCCTTCACATGACCCGGGGTGTGAGGGCCGGTCACCCATTCAGTGCCATGAATCCAGGTGTGAGGGCCGGGCACCCCTTCAGCACCATGACCCGGGGTGTGAGGGCTGGGCATGATTTCAGTGCCATGAATCGGGGTGTGAGGGCCGGGCACCCCTTCAGTGCTATGACCCGGGGTGTGAGGGCCGGGCACCCTTTCAGTGACATGAACCTGGAGTGTGTGGGCCGGGCACCCTTTGAGTGCCATGACCCGGGGTGTGAGGGCCCGTCACTCCTTCAGTGCCATGACCCGGGATGTGAGGGCCGGGCAACCCTTCAGCACTATGACCTGGGGTGTGAGGGCCGGGATCGATTACCAGTGCCAAGAATCGGGGTGTGAGGTCCGGGCACCCCTCAAGCACCATGACCCAGAGTATGAGGGCCGGGCACCCCTTTAATGACATGACCCGTGGTGTGTGGTCCGGGCCCCCTTTCAGTGCCATGAACCGGGGTGTGAGGGACGGGCACCCGTTTAGGTCTATAACCAAGGGTGTGAGGGCCGGGCACACCTTCAGTGCCATGGCCAGGGGTGTGACGGCCGGGCACCGCTTCAGTGCCATGACCCGGGGTGTGAGGGCCGGGCACCCCTTCAGTGACATGACAAGGGGCGTCAGGGCCGGGCACCCCTTCAGTGCCATGAGCCGGGGTGTGAGGGCCGGGCACTCCTTCAGTGCCATGAAACGGGGTGTGAAGGCCGGGCACCCATACAGAGCTATGAACCGGGGTGTGATGGCCGGGCACCCCTTCAGCACCATGCCCCGTGGTGTGAGCGCCGGGAACCGGTTCAACCCCATGGCCTGGGGTGTGAGAGCCGGCACCCCTTTAGGTCCATGACCCGGGGTATGAGGTCCGTGTACCGCTTCAGTGACATGACCCGGGGTGTGAGGGCCAGGCACCTCTTTAGTGACATGTCCCGGGGTGTGAGGGCCGGGCACCCTTCAGTGCCATGAAACGGGGTGTGAGGGCCGGGCTCGATTTTAGTTCCATGAATCGGGGTGTGAGGGCCGGGCATCCTTCCAGCACCATGACCCGGGGTATGAGGGCCGGGCACCCCTTCAGTGCTATGACCCAGAGTGTGAGGGCCGGGTACTCTTTCACTGACATGACCCGGGGTGTGAGGGCCGGGCACCCCTTCAGTGCCATGTCCAGGGGTGTGACGGCCGGGCACCGCTTCAGTGCCATGACCTGGGGTGTGAGGGCCGGGAACCCCTTCAAAAGAGTTACGACCTGAGTGTGGGGGGTTGGGCACCTTTTCAGTGCTATGACCTGTGTGAGGGCTGGGCACCCCTTCAGCACCATGACCCGGGGTGGGTTTGCCGGGTACCCTTTCAGTGCCATGACCCGGGGTGTGCGGGCTGGGCACCCGTTTAGGTCTATAACCAGGGGTGTGAGGGCCGGGCACACCTTCAGTGCCATGGCCAGGGGTGTGACGGCCGAGAACCGCTTCAGTGCCATAACCCGGGGTGTGACTGCCGGGCACCCTTTCAGCTCCATGACCCGTGGTGTGAGGGACGGGAACTGATTCAACTCCATGACCTGGGGTGTGAGGGCCGGGCACCCTTTTAGGTCCATGACCCGGGGTGTGAGGGCCGTGCACCCCTTCAGCTCCATGACCCGGTATGTGAGGGCTGGGTATCCCTCCAGCACCATGGCCCGGGGTGTGAGGGCCGGGCACCCTTTCATTACCATGAATCGGGGTGTAGGGCCGGGCACCACTTTAGGTACATGACCAGGGGTGTGAGGGCCGGGCACCTCATCAGTGCCATGACCCGGGCTGTGAGGGCCGGGCACCCCTTCAGTGACATGACCAGGAGTGTGAGGGCCTGGCACCCCTTCAGTGCCATGGCCAAGGGTGTGTTTGCCGGGTACCCTTTCAGTTTCATGACCCGAGGTGTAAGGACCGGGCACCCGTTTAGGTCTATAACCAGGGGTGTGAGGGCTGGGCACACCTTCAGTGCCATGGCCAGGTGTGTGACGGCCGGGCACCCCTTCAGTGACATGACCCGGGGTGTGAGGGCCGGGCACCCCTTCACATGACCCGGGATGTAGGGCCGGGCACCACTTTAGGTACATGACCAGGGGTGCGAGGGCCGGGCACCTCATCAATGCCATGACCCGGGGTGTGAGGGCCAGGCACACCTTCAGTGCCATGGCCAGGGGTGTGTTTGCCGGTTACCCTTTCAGTGCCATGACCCAGGGTGTGAGGGCCGGGCACCCGTTTAGGTCTATAACCAGGGGTGTGAGGGCCGGGCACACCTTCAGTGCCATGGCTAGGGGTGTGACGGCCGGGCACCCCTTCAGTGACATGACCCGGGGTGTGAGGGCCGGGCACTATTTCAGTGCCATGAAATGGGGTGTGAAGGCCTGGCAACCCTACAGTGCTGTGAACCGGGGTGTGAGGGCCGGGCACCCCTTCTCATGACCCGGGTGTGAGGGCCGGGCACCCCTTCAGTGCCATGACCCGGGATGTGAGGGCCGGGCAACCCTTCAGCACTATGACCCGGGGTGTGAGGGCTGGGCTCGATTTCAGTGCCAAGAATCGGGGTGTGAGGTCCGGGCACCCCTCAAGCACCATGACCCAGGGTATGAGGGCCGGGCACCCCTTTAATGACATGACCCGTGGTGTGTGGTCCGGGCCCCCTTTTAGTGCCATGAACCGTGGTGTGGGGGACGGGCACCCGTTTAGGTCTATAACCAGGGGTGTGAGGGCCGGGCACACCTTCAGTGCCATGGCCAGGGGTGTGACGGCTGGGCACCGCTTCAGTGCCATTACCCGGGATGTGAGGGCCGGGGACCCCTTCAGTGACATGACAAGGGGCGTCAGGGCCGGGCACCCCTTCAGTGCCATGAGCCGGGGCGTGAGGGCCGGGCACTCCTTCAGTGCCATGAAACGGGGTGTGAGCGCCGGGAACCGCTTCAACCCCATGGCCTGGGGTGTGAGGGCCGGGCACGCCTTTAGGTCCATGACCCGGGGTATGAGTGCCGTGCACCGCTTCAGTGACATGACCCGGGGTGTGAGGGCCAGGCACCCCTTTAGTGACATGTCCCGGGGTGTGAGGGCCGGGCACCCTTTCAGTGCCATGAAGCGGGGTGTGAGGGCTGGGCACCCCTTCAGTGCCATGAAACGGGGTGTGAGGGCAGTGCACCCCTTCAGTGCCATGAAACGGGGTGTGAGGGCCGGGCTCGATTTTAGTTCCATGAATCGGGGTGTGAGGGCCGGGCATCCTTCCAGCACCATGACTCGGGGTGTGAGGGCCGGGCACCCTTTCACTGACAGGACCCGGGGTGTGAGGGCCGGGCACCCCTTCAGTGCCATGTCCATGGGTGTGACGGCCGGGCACCGCTTCAGTGCCATGACCTGTTGTGTGAGGGCCGGGAACCCCTTCAGTGACATGACCAGGAGTGTGAGGGCCTGGCACCCCTTCAGTGCCATGGCCAAGGGTGTGTTTGCCGGGTACCCTTTCAGTGCCATGAAACGGGGTGTGAGGGCCGGGCTCGATTTTATTTCCATGAATCGGGGTGTGATGGCCGGGCATCCCTCCAGCACCATGACCCGGGGTATGAGGGCCGGGCACCCCTTCAGTGCTATGACCCGGGGTGTGAGGGCCGGGCACCCTTTCACTGACATGACCCGGGGTGTGAGGGCCGGGCACCCCTTCAAAGACATGACCCGGAGTGTGTGGGCCGGGCACCATTTCAGTGCCATGACCCGGGGTGTGAGGGCCGGTGACTCCTTCAGTGCCATAACCCGGGGTGTGAGGCCCGGGCACCCCTTCAGCACCATGACCCGTGGTGTGTTTGCCGGGTACCCTTTCAGTGCCATGACCCGGGGTGTGAGCGCTGGGCACCACTAAGTACATGACCAGGGTGTGAGGGCCAGGCACCTCTTCAGTATTGACATGAAGTAGGGTGTGAGGCCGAGACAACCCTGCAGTGCTGTGAACCGGGGTGTGAGGCGGGCACCCTTCACATGACCCGGGGTGGCAGACAGGCACCCCTTCACATGACCTGGTGGTGAGGCCGGGCACCCTTTCATGAACCCGAGGGGTGGCAGAGGGGCCAGGCACCAACTTCAGTGTCATGAACACAGGTGTCTAACTTGGACACGCTCCAGAACCATGGCCGTTATTGTGAGGGCCGGGCACCTTAGTACCATGAATCCAGGGGTGTAGGGCCCGGGTACCACTTTAGGTACATGACCAGGGGTGTGAGACCCGGGCACCTCAACAGTGCCATGGCCCGTGGTGTGAGGCCGGGCACCCTTTCACATGACCCAGGGTGTGAGGGCCGGGCACCCCTTCAGTGTCATGAACCGGGGTGTCCTAGCCGGACACCCCTCCAGAACCATGGCCCGTGGTGTGAGGGCCGGGCACCCTTTTAGTACCATGAATCGGGGTGTAGGGCCGGGCACCACTTTAGGTACATGACCAGGGGTGTGAGGGCCGGGCACCTCAACAGTGCCATGACCCGGGGTGTGAGGGCCGGGCACCCCTCCAGCACCATGGCCCGGGGTGTGAGGGCGGGGCACCCCATCAGCACCATGGCCCGGGGTGTGAGGGCCGGGCACCTCTCCAGCACCATGGCCCAGGGTGTGAGAGCCGGACACCTCTCCAACACCATGGCCCGGGGTGTGAGGGCCGGGCACCCCTTCAGTGTTTTGACCCGGGGTGTCAGGGCCGGACACCCCTCCAGCATCATGGCCCAGGGTTTGACGGCCGGGCACCGCTTCAGTGCCATGTCCCGGGGTGTGAGGGCCGGGCACCTTTTCAGTGCCATGACCCGGGGTGTGAGAGCCGGGCTCGATTTCAGTGCCATGAATCGGGGTGTGAGGGCCGGGCACCCCTCCAGCACCATGATCCAGGGTATGAGGGCCGGGCACCCCTTCAGTGCTATGACCCGGGGTTTGAGGGCCGGGCACCCTTTCAGTGACATGACACCGGGGTGTGGGTCCAGGCACCCTTTCAATGACATGACCCGGGGTGTGTGGGGGCCGGGCACCCTTTCAGTGCCATAACCCGGGGTGTGAGGGCCAGTCACTCCTTCAGTGCCATGACCCGGGGTGTGAGGGCGGGGCACACCTTCAGCCTCAAGACCCGGGGTGTGAGGGCCGGGCACTCGTTTAGGTCTATGACCAGGGGTGTGAGGGCCCGGCACTCGTTTAGGACTATGACCAGGGGTGTGAGGGCCGGGCACTCGTTTAGGTCTATGACCAGGGGTGTGAGGGCCGGGCATACCTTCAGTGCCATGGCCAGGGGTGTGACGGCCGGGCACCTAATCAGTGCCATGACCCGGGATGTGAGGACCGGGTACCTCTTCAGTGACATGACCCAGAGTGTGAGGGCCATGCACCTCTATAGTGACATGATTCGGGGTGTGAGGGCCCGGGTACATTTCAGTGACATGACCCTGGGTGTGAGGCAAAGGCACCCCTTTAGTGACATGACCCGGTGTGTGAATGGCCAGGCACCTTCGATGCACCATGGAGAATCAGGGTGTGAGGGCCGGGCACCCTTTCAGTGACATGACCCGGGGTGTGAGGGCCGGGCACCCCTCCAGCACCATGGCCCGGGGTGTGAGGGCGGGGCACCCCTTCAGCACCATGGCCCGGGGTGTGAGGGCCGGGCACCTCTCCAGCACCATGGCCGGGGTGTGAGGGCCGGAAGCCCCTCCAGCACCATGGCCCGGGATTTGACGGCCGGGCACCGCTTCAGTGCCATGTGCCGGGGTGTGAGGGCGGGCACCTTTTCAGTGACATGACCCGGGGTGTGAGAGCCGGGCTCGATTTCAGTGCCATGAATCGGGGTGTGAGGGCCGGCCACCCCTCCAGCACCATGATCCGGGGTATGAGGGCCGGGCACCCCTTCAGTGCTATGACCCGGGGTTTGAGGGCCGGGCACCCTTTCAGTGACATGACACCGGGGTGTGAGGTCCAGGCACCCTTTCATTGACATGACCCGGGGTGTGTGGGGGCCAGGCACCCTTTCAGTGCCTTAACCCGGGGTGTGAGGGCCGGTCACTCCTTCAGTGCCATGACCCGGGGTGCGAGGGCGGGGCACACCTTCAGCCCCAAGACCCGGGGTGTGAGGGCCGCGCACTCGTTTAGGTCTATGACCAGGGGTGTGAGGGCCGGGCACTCGTTTAGGTCTATGACCAGGGGTGTGAGGGCCGGGTACTCGTTTAGGTCTATGGCCAGGGGTGTGAGGGCCGGGCATACCTTCAGTGCCATGGCCAGGGGTGTGACGGCCGGGTTACCACTTCAGTGCTATGACCCCTGTTGTGATGGACGGGCACCCCTTCAGTGACATGAATCGGGGTGTGAGGGCCGGGTACAATTTCAGTGACATGACCCTGGGTGTGAGGGCCAGGCACCCCTTTAGTGACATGACCCGGTGTGTGAGGGCCGGGCACCCCTTCAGTGCCATGAATCGGGGTGCGAGGGCCGGGCACCCCTACAGAGCTATGAACCGGCGTGTGAGGGCCGGGCATCCCTTCACATGACACTGGGTGTGAGGGCCGGGCTTCTTTTTAGTGCCACGACCAAGGGTGTGAGGGCCGGGCACCCGTTCAGTGCCATGAATCGGGGTGTGATGGCCAGGCACTCCTTCAGCTCCATGACCCGGTATGTGAGGGCCGGGCACCCCTTCAGTGTCATGACCTGGGGTGTCAGGGCCGGACATCCCTCCAGCACCATGACCCGGGGTGTGACGGCCGGGCACCGCTTCAGCGCCATGACCCGGTGTGTGAGGGCCGGGCACCCCTTTAGTGCCATGAGCCGGGGTGTGAGGGCCGGGCACCCCTTTAGTACCATGAAACGGGCTGTGAAGGCCGGTCACCCATACAGAGCTATGATCCGAAGAGTGAGGGCCGGGCACCCCTTCACATGACACGGAATGTGAGGGCCGGGCACCTTTTCAGTGCCATGACCAGGGGTTTGAGGTCCGAACCGCTTCAACCCCAAGACCCGGTGGTAGTGAGGGGCCGGGCACCCTTCAGTGACATGACCCGGGTGTGAGGCTAGGGACCCTTCAGTGACATGACCCGGGGTGTGAGGACTGGGAACTTTCACTAATGGTATGAACCTGCAGTGTGATTGCCGGGCAACACTTCAGCACCATGACCCGGGATGTGAGAGCCGGGATCGATTTCAGTGCCAAGAATCGGGGTGTGAGGTCCGGGCACCCCTCCAGCACCATGACCCAGGGTTTGAGGGCCGGGCACCCCTTCAGTGACATGACAAGGGGCGTCAGGGCCGGGCACCCCTTCAGTGCCATGTGCCGGGGTGTGAGGGCCGGGCACCCCTTCAGTGCCATGAACCGGGGTGTGAAGGCCGGGCACCCCTTCAGATGACATGGGGTGTGAGGGCCGGGCACCTTTTCAGTGCCAAGACCCGGTGTGTGAGGGCCGGGCACCCTTTGAGTGCCATGAATCGGCGTGTGATGGCCGGGCTCAACTTCAGTTCCATGACCCGTTGTGTGAGCGCCGGGAACCGCTTCAACCTCATAACCTGGGGTGTGAGGGCCGGGCACCCCTTTAGGTCCATGACCCGGGGTGTGAGGGCCGTGCACCCCTTCAGTGACATGACCCGGGGTGTGAGGGCCAGGCACCCCTTTTGTGACATGACTTGGGGTGTGAGGGCCGGGCACCCCTTCAGCACCATGACCCGGAGTGTGAGGGCCGGGCACCCCTTCAATGCCATGAACCGGGGTGTGTGGGCCGGGAACCCCTTCAGTGCCATGAATATTGGTTTGAAGGCCAGGCACCCTTTCAGTGCCATGAAACGGGGTGTGAAGGTCGGGCACCCCTCCAGCACCATGAACCGGTATGTGAGGGCTGGGCACCCCTCCAACACGATGGACCGAGGTGGAGGTGCCGGGCACCCTTCACACATGACCCGGGTGGAGGGCCGGGCACCCCTTCAGTGCCATGAATCGGGGTGAGGGCTGCACCCTTCAGCACTATGACCTGGGATATGAGGGCTGAGCACCCTCATCTCTATGACCCGGGGTGTGATGGCTGGCACCCGTTTAGGTCTATGACAAGGGGTGAGGGCTGGCACACCTTCAAAGCAGGTTCAGGGTAGTGATGGCCGGGCACTGCTTCAGTGTTATGACTTGGGGTGTGAGGGCTGGGAACCCTTCAGTGACATGACCCGGGCGAAGGGCAGTGCACCCCTTTCTGTGCCATGAATCGGGGTGTGAGGGCCGGGCATCCCTCCAGCACCATGACCAGGGGTATGAGGGCCGGGCACCCCTTCAGTGCTATGACCCGATGTGTGAGGGCCGGGCACCCTTTCACTGACATGACCCGGGGTGTGAGGGCCGGGCACCCCTTCAGAGACATGACCCAGAGTGTGTGGGCCGGGCACCCTTTCAGTGCCATGACCCGGGGTGTGAGGGTCGGTGACTCCTTCAGTGCCATGACCCGGGGTGTGAGGGCTGGGCACCCCTTCAGCACCATGACCCGGGGTGTGTTTGCCGGGTACCCTTTCAGTGCCATGACCCGGGGTATGAGGGCCGGGCACCCGTTTAGGTCTATAACCAGGGGTGTGAGGGCCGGGCACACCTTCAGTGCCATGTCCAGGGGTGTGACGGCCGGGCACCGCTTCAGTGCCATGACCTGGGGTGTGAGGGCCGGGAACCGATTCAACTCAATGACCTGGGGTGTGAGGGCCGGGCACCCTTTTAGGTCCATGACCCGGGGTGTGAGGGCCGTGCACCCCTTCAGTGACATGACCCGGGGTGTGATGTCCGGGCACCCCTTCAGCTCCATGACCCGGTATGTGAGGGCTGGGCATCCCTCCAGCACCATAGCCCGGGGTGTGAGGGCCGGGCACCCCTCCAGCACCATGGCCCGGGGTGTGAGGGCAGGGCACCCCTTCAGTGTCATGAACCGGGGTGTCCTGGCCGGACACCCCTCCAGAACCATGGCCCATGGTGTGAGGGCCGGGCACCCCTTCAGTGTCATGAACCGGGGTGTCCTGGCCGGACACCCCTCCAGAACCATGGCCCGTGGTGTGAGGGCCGGGCACCCTTTTAGTACCATGAATCGGGGTGTAGGGCCAGGCACCACTTTAGGTACATGACCAGGGGTGTGAGGGCCGGGCACCTCAACAGTGCCATGACCCGGGCTGTGAGGGCCGGGCACCCCTTCAGTGACATGACCAAGAGTGTGAGGGCCGGGCACCCCTTCAGTGACATGACCCGGGGTGTGAGGGCCGGGCACCCCTTCACATGACCCGGGGTGTAGGGCCGGGCACCACTTTAGGTACATGACCAGGGGTGTGAGGGCCGGGCACCTCATCAGTGCCATGACCCGGGGTGTGAGGGCCGGGCACACCTTCAGTGCATGGCCAGGTGTGGGTTTGCCGGGTGCCCTTTCAGTGCCATGACTCGGAGTGTGAGGGCCAGGCACCAGTTTAGGTCTATAACCAGGGGTGTGAGGGCCGGGCACCAGTTTAGGTCTATAACCAGGGGTGTGAGGGCCAGGCACACCATCAGTGCCATGAAATGGGGTGTGAAGGCCGGGCAACCCTACAGTGCTGTGAACCGGGGTGTGAGGGCCGGGCACCCCTTCACATGACCCGGGGTGTGAGGGCCGGGCACCCCTTCAATGCCATGAATCGGGTTGTGAGGGCCGGGCACCGCTTCAGCACCATGTCCTGGGGTAGGAGGGCCGAGCACCCCTTCAGTGCTATGACCCGGGGTGTGAGGGCCGGGCACCCGTTCAGTGACATGACCCGGGGTGTGAGGGCCGGGCACCCCTTCAATGACATGACCCGGGGTGTGTGGGCCGGATACCCTTTCAGTGCTATGACCCGGACTGTGAGGGCCGGTCACTCCTTCAGTGCCATGACCCGGGGTGTGAGGCCCGGGCACCCCTTCAGCCCCATGACCCGGGGTGTGAGGGCCGGGCACTCGTTTAGGTCTATGACCAGGGGTGTGAGGGCCGGGCACTCGTTTAGCTCTAAGTCCACGGGTGTGAGGGCCGGGCACACCTTCAGTGCCATGGCCAGGGGTGTGACGGCCGGACACCTCATCAGTGCCATGACCCGGGATGTGAGGGCCGGGTACCCCTTCAGTGACATGACCCGGAGTGTGAGGGCCGGGCACCCCTTAAGTGTCATGAACCGGGGTGTCCTGGACGGACACCCCTCCAGATCCATGGCCCGTGGTGTGAGGGCCGGGCACCCTTTTAGTACCATGAATCGGGGTGTAGGGCCGGGCACCACTTTAGGTACATGACCAGGGGTG
>NW_024716098.1:0-42587 GCF_018991925.1 Homarus americanus | reverse complement strand
GAGGTACCCCGGATGTCAGTGGAGTACCTGGGAGTGTCAGAGGTACCTGGGAGTGTCAAAGGTGTACCTGGGAGTGTCAGGAGGTGTACCTGGGAGTGCTGAGGTGTACTCCAGAGTGTCAGAGGTGTACCTGGGAGTGTCTGGAGGTACCTGGGAGGCCGAAGTTGTACCATGGTATCGGGAGGCGTGACCTGGGAGTATCAGACGTACCTGGGAATAACAGAGGTGTACCTGGGAGTGTCAGAGGCGTATTGGGAATGTCAGAGGTAAACCAGGAGTGTCAGTGAAGTACCTGGGAGTCTCAAGTACCTGGGAGTTCGGAGGTGTACCTGGTAAGGACGAGGCACTCAGAGTGTCAGAGATGTACCTGGCTCAGAGGTGGAAACAGGAGTGTCAGAGGAGTACCTTGGGAGTGCTGGGAAGGTACCTGGGAGTATCAGAGATGTACTGGAATGTAGAGGTACCTGGGAGTGTGGGAGGTACCTGGGAGTGCTGGGTAGGGTGCCGGTGGGAGTCAGAGGTGCACTGGGAGTGTCGGAGGTGTATGGAGGCCACATGTCACCTGGGAGCAAGCAGAGGTGCCTGGGAGTGCCTGGAAGTCGAGAAAAGGTTTGGAGTGTGAGTAGCCTGGGAGTGTTGGAGGTGTTCCTGAGGTGGGATGTAACTGGGAGTGCTGAGGCCTGGGAGCAGAGGAACTTGGAGCAGGAGAAGGTTACCTGAGGCCGAGGTACCTGGGAAAAGCCAGAGGTACCCCTGAGTGTCAGAGGTGCACCTGGGAGGCCAGAGGTGTACCTGGGAGTGTCAGATGTACCTGGGAGTGTCAGAGATGTATTCTTGGGATGGACGTACCTAGGAGTGTTGGGGAGGTACCACAGAATGTCGGTGGAGTACCTGGGAGTGTCTGAGGTTTACCTGGAGGTCAAAGGTGTACCTGGGAGTGTGGAGGTACCTGGGAGTGCTGGAGGTGCCTGGTGGAGTGTCAGAGGTACCTGGAGGTCTGGGTTGTACCTGGGATGTTTAGGTACTTATGAGGTCGGAGGTGGACCTGGGAGTGTCAGGGTGACGTACCTAATAACAGAGGTGTACCTGGGAGGTTAGAGTGGCGTACCTGGAAGTTGAGGTAACAGGAGTGTGGTGAGTACCTGGAGCCTGTGGTTCTGGGTCGGAGGTAATTGGGAATATGGCATACCTGGGGAGTCTGAGGTACCTGGGAGTTCTCAGAGAACAGGAGTGCGGGAGAGTACTGGGAGTTCTGGGAGGTGTACGGGAGTATCAGAGGTACCTGGGAGCACGGGAAGTACCTGGGATTGCTGGGGTGTACCTGGGAGTGCCTGGGAGTGCTGGGAGGTTTACCTGGGAAGAGGTGTAATGGGAGTGTTGGTGTAACAGGAGTGAGTGAGTACCTGGGAGTGTTTGAGGTGTAACCAGAGTGAAGTGTAACTGGAGTTCTGAGGTGTACCTGGGAGTGCGGAGGTTGGAGTGGAAGTGTTCTTGGGAGGAATGAGGTGTACCTGGGAGTGTCAGAGGTGACTGAGTGACAGATGTCCTGGGAGGTGGTGAGGTACCTGGGAGGCCAGAGATGTACTGGGATGCCGGAGATGGCTGGGGAGTGTCGGACGTGTACCTGGGAGCGGTGAGGTGACCACGGAATGTTCTGGGGTGAGCAACAGGGGGTGTCACAGAGTGCCTGGAGTGTGAGGTGCACTTGAGTGTGAGAGGTGTACCTAGATGTCTGTTGAGGCACTTGGAGTGTCTGAGGCCTGGGAGGTGAGAGGCCTGGGAGTGTCGGAGGTACCTGGGAGGTCAGAGGTGTACCTGGGAGTGTCAGAGGTGTAACTGAGGGAGGTGGGAGGTGTACCTGGGAGTGTGGGAGGTACCAGGGTGTCAGAGGTGTACCTGGGAGGTTGGCAGGTACCTGGGAGGTCTGAGGTGTACCTGGGAGTGTAGGAGGTGTGTGGGAGTCCAGAGGTGCACTTGAGTCAGGCACCTGAGGACTGAGGTGTACCAGTGTTTGAGGTACCTGGGGAGCATCAGAGGTACCTGGGAGTATCGGAAGTGTACCTGAGTGTCAGAGGTGTACCTGGGAGGTCTGAGGTAAATGGGAGGTCAGATGTCCTGGAGGCATAGTGGGAGTCTGTGTGTACCAGGGAGTGTTGGGTGAGTACCTGGGAGGTGAGAGGTGTAACTAGGAGGAGAAGTGTAACTGGGAGTGTGAGAGGTGTACCTGGGATGCTGGAGGTGTAGGAGGTGGGTTGCTCCTGGGAGGTAGGAGGTGTACCTGCAGTGTTTGGTGAAATGGGAGTGTTGTAGGAATACCAGAGGCTGGGAGTGTATGAGGTGGTACCTAGGAGTACGGGAGGTTTACCTGGGAGTGTCGGGAGTGTACCTAAGATGGAGGTACCTGGGAAGCGGGAGGTAATGGGAGGAGGCCTGGGAGGTCGGGGGTGACCAGGGAGGTCAGGTGAGTACTGGAGGTCAGAGGTACCACGGAATGTCAGTGAGTACCTGGGAGTGTCAGAGGTGTACCTGGGAGTGTGCATGTAATGGGAGTGTCAGGTACCTGGGTGTCAGGGGTGTACCAGGGAGTGTCAGTGGGAGTACCTGGGAGGTCAGAGGCACCTGGGAGTGTCGGAGGTGTAACATGAGTGTCAAACGTGTACCTGGCAGTGTCATGGTGTACCTGGGAGTGTCAGAGGTGCCTGGGAGTGTCTGAGGTACCTGGGAGTGTCTGGAGGTGCCTGGGAGTTTCGAGGTGTACCTGGGAGAAATGGGAGGTATCTAGGAGTGTGAGAAGGCAACTGGGAGCAAGAGGTGTACCTAGGCGGAGGTGTACCTGGGAGTGTGAGAACCTGAGCCGAGGTGTACCTGGGAGTGCTGGGAGGTGTACCTCGGAGTGTCGAGAAACCTGGGAGTGTCAGAGGTGTACCTGGGAGGTCAGAGATATACCAGATAGTCACAGATGTATCTGGAGTGTCGGACGTGAAATCTAGGAGTGCCAGGGTAAGCCACTGAATGTCTGTGGAGTACCTGGGAGTACAGAGGTGCACCTGGGAGTGGCTGCAGGCACTGGGAGTTCTGAGGGTACCTGGGAGGTCAGAGGCAGAGTTCAGAGGTGTACCTGGGAGTCTGAGCCCTGGAGGCCTGTTGCACCATGAGTGTTGAGGCGTGACCTGGGAGTGTCTGGGACGTGCCCTGAATAACAGAGGTACCTGGGAGTGTCAGGAGGCGTACCTGGGAATGTCAGAGAGCACCAGGAGTGCCAGTGAAGTACCTGGAGTCTCAAAGGTGTACTGGGAGCATTTGAGGTACCTGGTAGTATCGGGAGGTACAATGGGAGTGTCAGAGGTGTACCTGGAGTTTCAGTGAAACAGGAGTGTCAGAGGAGTACCTGGGAGTGTCAAGAGGAACTGGGAGATCAGAGGTACCTGGGAGTATCGGGAAGTGTACCTGAGATTGTCGAGGTAGCCTGGGAGTGTCTGAGGTGCACCTGGGAGTGTCAGAGGTGTACCTGGGAGTGTCAGAGGTGTTCCTGGGAGGCCAGGTGTACCAGGGAGCAGAGTGGAGTACCTGTGAGTGTCTGAGGCAACCTGAGGAGGTGTGGAAGGTGTACCTGGGAGGTCGGAGGTACCTGGAGTGTAGAAGTGTTCTGGGAGCAATGGGAGGTGGGGGAGTGTCGGGAGGTGTGGCCGAGTGAATGATGCCTGGGAGTGTGAGGAGGTACCTGGGAGGCTGGAGATGTACTGAGAGTACAGAGATGTGTACGTGAAAGGACGTACCTGAAAATGAGGTGTAATGGAATGTCAGTGAGTAACAGGTGCTAGAGAGTACTTGGGAGTGTGTAGAGGTACCTTGGAGGTAGAGGCTCTAGGAGTGTCTGGAGGTACTTGGGAGTGTCGGAGGTGGGAGGGAGAAGTGTTCCTGGGAGGTTGGAGGGCAGTGGGAGGTGCCTGGTGAGTGTCAGAGGCATACCTGGGAGTGTCAGAGGTGTACCTGGAGTGTCAGAGGTACCTGGAGTGCGGAGGTGTACCCAGAGTGTCAAGGAGTGCACCTGGGTGTCTTGAGGTGTGTACCAGGGAGTGCTGAGGTGCCTGGAGGTCAGAGGTGCACCTGAGTGTCAGAGGTGCACCTGAGCACCTGGAGGTACCTGCCAGCAAGCTTGGAGGTGTACCTGGGAGTATCAGAGGTGTACCTGGGAGACGGGAAGTGCACCTGTACAGAGGTTTACCTGGGAATGTCTGAGGTACTGGAGTGCTGGGGAGGTGTGCCTGGGAGTGTCAGAGGTGGGTACCTGGGAGGTTGGGGTGTACCAGGGAGTGTCAGTGAGTCCTGAGTGTCAGAGGTGTAACTAGGGAGGAAGTGTAACTGGAGGAGAGGTACCTGGGAGTGTTTATGTGCCTGGGAGTGTGAGAAGTTTCCTGGGAGTGTCTGAGGTGTAACGGGATGTCCAGGCCTCGAGTGTCGGAGAATACCTAGGAGTGTTGAGGTACCTGGGAGTGTCAGAGGTACCTAGGGAGTTCGGAGGGTTTGACCTGGGAGGTTTGAGTTGTACTGGGGTGCCGGAGGCGGACCTGGAAGTGTGAGAGGCCTGGGAGTATGAGGTACCTGGGAGTTCAGAGGTACCTAGGGAAGCTGGGGAGGTATACCAGGGGAGTGTCAGTGAAGTCCTTGGAGTGTCATGTGTACCTGGGAGTGACTGAGGTGTACCTGGGAGTGTGGAGGTGTGGCAGAGTGGGGGTGAGCACTTGAGTGTCAGAGGTGCACCTGGAGTACTGAGGTGTACCTGGCAGTGTTCGAGGTGTACCTGGCAGTGTTGAGGTACCTGGCAGGCCAGGGGTGTACCTTGGGAGTGTCAGCGGTGTACCTGAGAGTTAGACGTGGTATCACGGAGTGACAGAGGAGCACGTCAGAGTGTCAGAGGTGTACCTGGGGGGAGAAGTGTACCTGGGGGTGTCTGGGTACCTGGACAGAGGTACCTGGAAGTATCGGAGGTGTACTGGGAGTGTCAGCAGGTGTACCTGGCACACGGAGGTGCACCTGGGGAGTGTCGCAGGTGTACCTGGGAGGTCAGGGGTGTGCCTGGGAGGCCAGAGATGTACCCTAGAGTGTCAAAGGTGTATCTGGGAGTGTCGGATCGTTTACCTGGGAGTGTCAAGCAGGTACGGGAGTGTCGGAGGTACCTGGGAGTGTCTGGGTGTGCCTGGGCATCTGGGGTGTATCTGGGAGGCTCAGGTACCTGGGAGGTCAGAGGTGCACCTGGGAGTGTCGGGAGGTATCTGGGAGTCAGGGGTGGTACCAGGAGTGTCTGTGAGTACCTGGGAGTGTCAGAGGTGTACCTGGGAGTCGAGAGGTGCACTGGAGTATCAGAGGCCTGGGAGTTTCGGACGTGTACCTGGGAATGTCAGAGGTATACCAGGAGTGTCAGTGAAGTACCTGGGGGTGTCAGCAGGCACCTGGGAGTGTCTGAGGTGCCTGGGAGTGTCTGAGGGTGCACTGGGAGTGTTGGGAGGCACCTGGAGTGAGCTGAGGCACCTGGGAGTGCTCGAGGTGTACCTGGCAGGTCAGCATGGTACCTGGAGCAAGCTGGGCACATGAGTGTTAGGACGTGGTATCAGGAGGACAGAGAGCACGAGGAGGTCGAGGTATCTGGGAGTGTGAGAAGTGCACCTGGGAGTGTCTGGGTGTACCTGGAGTGTTCTGAGGAACGAGCTGGGGGAGGTGTACCTGGGGATGTCAGAGGTGACCAGGGAGGTCAGAGGTGTATCTGGGAGTGTCAGAGGTGTACCTGGGAGCATCGGGAGGTGTACCTGGGAGTGTCACAGGTGTACCTGGGAGTGCCTGAGGTGTGCCTGGGAGGCTGGGGAGATGTACCTGGGAGCGTCAGGAGGTGTATCTGGGAGTGTCAGAGGCCTCAGTGTCTGAGGTGTACCTGAGGTCTAGTGTACCTGGCAGTGTCTGAGGTGTACCTGGCAGTGTCTGGAGGTGTTCCTGGCAGTGCTGGGCTGTGTACCTGGAGTGCCAGTGGCAGCCTGGGAGGTGAGGTGTATCAGGGAGTGACAGAGGAGCACCAGGAGGCCAGGAGGTGTACCTGGGAGTGTCAGAGGTGTACCTGGGAGTATCGGAGGTTTACCTGGGAGGTCGGAGTTGTACCTGGGAGTGTCGGAGGGACCTGGGGCGTGGAGACACCGGGAGTGTCGGATGTACCTGGGAGCTGGGAGGTACCTGGGAGTGTCAGAGGTACTTGGGAGGTCAGAGGTACCTAGGAGGCTGGGCGGTGTACCTGGAGTGTCTGATGCACCTGGGAGTGTCAGAGGTGCCTGGGAGCAGGGTGCATTTGAGTGTCAGAGGTGCACCTTGCAGTGTCTGGAGGTGTACCTGGGAGTGTCTGAGGTACCTTGCAGTGTCTGAGGTGGCACCTGCAGTGTCTGAGGTACCTGGCAGTGTCATGGTGTACCTGGGAGGTCGTGTACCTGGGAGTGGATGTGTATCAGGATATCAGACAAGATGAATACCTAGGAGTGCCAGAGGTGTACCTGGGAGTGTCAGAGGTGTACCTGGGGAGCACGGAGGTTTACCTGGGAGTGTCAGAGTTGTACCTGGGAGGTCAGGGAGGTACCTGGGAGCGTCAGAGGTACCTGGGAGTGAAGAGGTATTCTGGATTGTTGGACGGTTCCTGGGAGGTCAGAGGTGACCAGGAATGTCAGTGGAGTACCTATGTTAGGAGGTGTATCTGGGAGTTTCAGAGGTACCTGGGAGTCTCAGAGGTGTACCTGAATGTGAGAGGTGTACCTGAGAGTGTCATGTGTACCTGGGAGTGTCGGAGGTGTACCTGGGAATACAGGAGGTATACCTGGGAGGTTGGGAGGTACCTGGGAGTCTCAGAGGTGAAACGGGAGCAAGTCAGAGGAGTACCTGGGAGTGCAGAGGTGTACCTGGGTATCAGAGGTACCTAGAGGTACCTGGGAATGTCAGAGGTGTACCTGGGAGTGTCCGAGGTGAACTGGGAGTGTCAGAGGTGCCTGGGAAGCCAGAGGTGTACCTGGGAGGCCAGGGGTGTACCAGGGAGTGTGAGGAGTACCTGGGAGTGTCTGAGGTGTAACCAGAGTGTGAGAAGTGTAACTGGGAGTGTCAGAGGTGTACCTGGGAGTGTCGGAGGTGTACCTGGGAGTGTGAGAAGTGTTCCTGGGAGTGTCGGAGGTGTACCTGGGAGGTCAGAGGTACCCTGGAGGACAGATGGGGTACCTGGGAGTGTCAGAGGTGTACCTGGGAGTGTCAGAGATGTACCTGGGAGTGTCAGAGATGTATCTGGGAGTGTCTGACGTGTACCTGGGAGTGTCAGAGGTGTACCACGGAATGTGTGGAGTACCAGGGGTGTCACAGGAGGCCTAGGAGTGTGAGAGTGTACTTGGCGTGTGAGAGGTGTGGCCTAGGGAGTGTCTGAGGTGTACTTGGGAGTGTCTGAGGTACCTGGGAGCAGGAGAAGTGTTCGGGAGTGTCGGAGACCTGGAGTAGGTCAGGAGGTGTACCGGAGGTCAGGAGGTGTAACTAGGAGTGTCAGAGGTGTACCTGGGAGGTCAGAGGTGTACCAGGAGTGTCAGGAGGTGTACTGGGAGTGTCAGCAGGCACCTGGGAGGTCTGAGGTGTACCGGGAGTGTCAGAGGTGGCACCTGGGAGGTCAGAGGTGCACCGGGAGTGTCAGAGGTGCATCTGGGAGGTTCGGAGGTACCTGGGAGTGTCTGAGGCACCTGAGTGTCAGAGGTGCACCTGGGAGGTTTGAGGTGTACCTGGGAGTGTCAGGGGTGTACCAGGAGGCTGGGGTGAGCACCTGGGAGTGGCCAGAGGAACCAGGAGGAGAAGTGTAACTGGGAGTGTGAGAGGTGTACCTGGGTGTTTGGCAGGCACCTGGGACAGGGGTGTACCAGGAGTGTCAGAGGTGCACCTGGGAGTGTCAGGAGGTGTACCTGGGAGCAGTCAGGTGTACCTGGGAGTGTCGGAGGTACCTGGGAGTGTGAGAAGTGTTCCTGGGAGTGTCGGGGTGGGAGGCTCAAGCCTGGGAGTGCTGGGAGGAATACCAGGAGTGTCAGAGGCCTGGGAGTGCCAGAGGTGACCCAGAGGTCGGGAGGTTTACCTGGGAGAGTTGGAGTTGTACCTGGGGTGTCGGAGGCGGACCTGGAGTCAGAGGTGTACCTGGGAGCATCAGAGGTACCTGGGAGTGTCAGAGGTGCACCTGGAATGTCAGAGGTATACCAGGGAGTGTCAGTGAAGCACCTGGAGTGTCAGCGGTGTACCTGGGAGTTGAGGTGTACCTGGGAGTGTCAGAGGTGTCTGTGAGTGTGGGAGTGAGCACTTGGGAGTGCTGAGGTGCACCTGAGTGACTGGAGGTACCTGGCAGTGCCTTGAGGTACCTGGCAGTGTCTGAGGTGCCTGGCAGTGTCATGGTACCTGGGAGTGTCAGGGTGTATCTCGAGTGTTAGACGTGTATCACGGAGGACAGAGGAGGACGTCAGAGTGTCAGAGGTGTACCTGGGAGTGTGAGAAGTGTACCTGGGAGTGTCTGGGGTGTACCTGGGAGTGTCAGAGGTGTACCTGAGTATCGGAGGTGTACCTGGGAGGTCAGCAGGTTTACCTGGCAATATCGGAGGTGTACTTGGAGTGTCACAGGTGTACCTGGGAGGCTAGGTGTACCTGGGAGTGTCAGAGATGTACTGAGTGTCGAGTGTATCTGGGAGTGTCGGATCGTTTCATCTGGGAGTGTCACAAGAGTACCTGGGAGTATGAGAGGTTTACCTGGGAGTGTGAGAGGTGTACCTAGGAGTGTCAGGGGAGAACCAGGGAGTGAAAGAGGTGTACCTGGGAGTGTCAGAGGTGTACCAGGGAGTGTCTAAGGTGTACCTGGGAGTGTCAGAGGTGTACCTGGGAGTGTCAGAGGTGTACTTAGAGGTATCGGAGGTTTACCTGGGAGTGTCGGAGTTGTACCTGGGAGTGTCGGAGGCGGACCTGGGAGTGTCAGAGGTGTACCTGGGAGTATCAGAGGTGTACCTGGCAGTGTCAGAGGTGTACCTGGGAATGTCAGAGGTATACCAGGGAGTGTCAGTAAAGTACCTGGGAGTGTCAGCAGTGTACCTGGGAGTGTCTGAGGTGTACCTGGGAGTGTCAGAGGTGTGCCTTGGAGTGACTGAGGTGTACCTGAAAAAGCGTGTCTGGGGTGTGCCTGGCAGTGTCAGCGGTGTGCCTGGGAGTGTCAGCGGTGTGCCTCCCAGGTGTTGGGCCTTGTATCAGGGGAGTGACAGAGAGGAGTACGTGGGAGTGTCAGAGGTGTACCTGGGAGTGTGAGAAGTGTGCCTGGGGAGTGTGTCTGGGGTGTACTAGGGTGTCTGAGAGGTGTACACCAGGGTATCAGAAGTGTGCATGGGAGTGTCAGAGGTGTGCCAGGGGTGTCAGGGGTGTGTCTGGGGTGTCAGAGGTGTACCTGGGAGTATCGGAGGTATACCTGGGAGTGTCACAGGTGTACCTGGGAGTGTCAGAGGTGTGCCTGGGAGTGTCAGAGATGTACCTGGGAGTGTCAGAGGTTTATCTGGGAGTGTCAGAGGTGCACCTTGCAGTGTCTGAGGTGTACCTGGGAGTGTCTGAGGTTTACCTGGCAGTGTCTGAGGTGTACCTGGCAGTGTCTGAGGTGTTCCTGGCAGTGTCAGCGGTGTACCTGGGAGTGTCAGCGGTGTACCTGGGAGTGTTAGAGGTGTATCAGGGAGTGACAGAGGAGTACCTAGGAGTGTCAGAGGTGTACCTGGGAGTGTCAGAGGTGTACCTGGGAGTATCGGAGGTTTAACTGGGAGTGTCGGAGTTGTACCTGGGAGTGTCGGAGGGGTACCTGGGAGTGTGAGAAGTGTACCTGGGAGTGTCGGATGTGTACCTGGGAGCGTCGGAGGTGTACCTCGGAGTGTCAGAGGTGTACTTGGGAGAGTCAGAGGTGTACCTGGGAGGGTCAGCGGTGTACCTGGGAGTGTCTGACGTGTACCTGGGAGTGTCAGAGGTGTGCGTGGGAGTGTCAGAGGTGCATTTGGGAGTGTCAAAGGTGCACCTTGCAGTGTCTGAGGTGTACCTGGGAGTGTCTGAGGTGTACCTGGCATTGTCTGAGGTGTACCTGGCAGTGTCAGCGGTGTACCTGGGAGTGTCAGTGGTGTACCTGGGAGTGTTAGAGGTGTATCAGGGAGTGACAGATGAATACCTATGAGTGTCAGAGGTTTACCTGGGAGTGTCAGAGGTGTACCTAGGAGTATCGGAGGTTTACCTGGGAGTGTCAGAGTTGTACCTGGGAGTGTCAGAGGTGTACCTGGGAGCGTCAGAGATGTACCTGGGAGCGTCAGAGGTGTATCTGGGAGTGTTGGACGTGTTCCTGGGAGTGTGAGAGGTGTACCAGGGAATGTCAGTGGAGTACCTGTGAATGTTAGAGGTGTATCTGGGAGTTTCAGAGGTGTACCTGGGAGTCTCAGAGGTGTACCTGGGAATGTCAGAGGTGTACCTGAGAGTGTCATAGGTGTACCTGGGAGTGTCGGGGGTGCACTTGCGAGTGTGAGAAGTGTACCTGGGAGAGTCTAGGGTGTACCTGGGAGTGTCTGGGGTGTACCTGGGAGTGTTTAAGGTGTACCTGGTGAGTGTCAGTTGTGTACCTGGGAGTGTCAGAGGTGTACCTGGGAGCTCGGAAGGGTACCTGATTGCCAGAGGTGTACCTGGGAGTGTTCGAGGTACCTGGAGTGCCAGAGGTGACCTGGGAGTGTCAGAGGTACCTGGGAGGCTCAGGGTGTACCAGGAGTGTGAGTGAGTACCTGGGAGGTCTGAGGTGTAACCAGGAGTGTGAGAAGTGTAACTGGGAGTGCAGAGGTGTACCTTGGAGTGTCGGAGGTGTACCTGGGAGTGTGAGAAGTGTTCCTGGGAGTGTCGGAGGTGCACCTGGGAGTGTCTGCAGAACCTCGAGGACAGATGTGTACCTGGGAGTGTCAGAGGTACCTGGGAGCGTCAGATGTACCTGGGAGAGTCAGAGATGTATCTGGGAGTGTCGGACGTGTGACCTGGGAGTGTCAGAGGTACCACGAATGTCAGTGAGAAGTGTACCTGAGAGGTCAGTGGTGTACCTGGGAGGTGTCTGAGGCCTCAGGAGTGTCAGAGGTTTACCTGGAGCGTCTGAGGTGTACCTGGCGCCGAGGCACCTGAAGCCTGGAGGTGTACCTGGGAGCATCGGAGGTGTAATCTGGGAGGCCTGAGGCACTGCAGGTTGGGGCGGCACCTGGAGATGCTCAGTGGTACCTGGGAGGCCAGATGTATGTCGTGGGAGCATCAGAGGTGCACTGGGAGGCCTGAGGAAAGTGTTCTCGGGAGTGTCGAAGTGCCTGAGTGCTGGAGGTGGCCCGGGAGGCCGGGAGGTGTGGGCCTGAGCAAGCCTGAGGTGTACCTGGGAGTGCTGGGAGTACCTGGGAGTATCGGGAGGTACCTGGTAGCAAAGTGAGGTTTACCTGGCACGGTCAGAGGTGTACTCAGGTGCCAGAGGTACCTGGGAGGCCAGAGGTACCGGAGAAACAGAGGTACCTGGGAAAAGTCAGAGGTGTACCTGGGAGTGTCAGAGGTGTACTCTAGAGTGTCTTTTAGTGCCTGAGAGTGTCTGAGGTACCAAAATGGAGGTGTACCTGGCAGTGTCTGAGGTGTGGCCCTGGTAGGCCAGGGAGGACCTGGGAGGTTCAGGTGCACCTGGAGGCCAGAAGTTGACCTGGGAGGGCCAGGGAGGCACCTGGGAGTGTCAGGGGCAGTACCTGGGAGTAGTCTGTGGAGGTGTACCTGGGAGCTCAGAGGTACCTGGGAGGCCGGAGGTGTACCTGGGAGTGTCAGAGGTGTACCTGGGAGTGTCAGAGGTACCTGGGAGTGTCAGAGGTGTACCTGGGAGGCTGGGGGTGTACTTGGAGAAGCCGGAGGTGTACCTGGGAGGTCTGAGGTACCTGGGAGGCTGGGATGTACCATGGAGTGTCAGAGGAGTACCACGGATGTCAGAGGAGTCTGGAGTCAGAGGTGTACCTGGGAGTGTCTGAGGTCACCTGGGAGTGTCAGAGGTGTACCTGGGAGTGTCTGAGGTGTACCTGGGAGTGTCAGAAGTGTACCTGAGAGTGTCAGAGGTGTACCTGGGAGTGTCTGAGGTACCTGGGAGGTCAGAGGTGTACCTGGAGTGTCTGAGGTGTACCTGGGAGGTCAGAGGTGTACCTGAGAGTGTCAGAGGTGTACCTGGGAGTGTCTGAGGTACCTGGAGGCAGATGTATACGTGGGAGCATCAGAGGTACCTGGGAGTGTCTGAGGTGTTCCTGGAGGTCAGAAGTGTACCTGGGAGTGCCGGAGGTGTACCTGGAGTGTCGGAGGTGTACCTGGGAGTGTCTGAGGTGTACCTGGGAGTGTCAGAGGTGTACCTGGGAGTATCGGAGGTGTACCTGAAGTGTCTGAGGTTTACCTGGGACGGTCAGAGGTGAATCTGGCAGTGTCAGAGGTGTACCTGAGTGTCAGAGGTGTACCTGGGAGTGTCAGGTGTACCTGGGAGTGTCAGAGGGTGCACCTGGGAGTGTCAGAGGTGTACCTGGGAGGTCAGAGGTACCTGAGTGTCAGAGGTGTACCTGGGAGGTCAGAGGTGTACCTGGAGTGTCAGTGTCCTGAGAGTGTCTGAGGTGTACCTGAGTGTCTGAGGTGTACCTGGTGTCTGAGGTGTACCTGGCAGTGTCTGAGGTGTACCTGGCAGTGTCAGAGATGCACCTGGGAGTGTCTGGTGTACCTGGAGTGTCAGAGGTTGACCTGGGAGGTCAGAGGTGTACCTGGGAGTGTCAGTGGTGTACCTGGAGGTCTGAGGTGTACATGGGAGTGTCCGAGGTGTACCTGGAGTGTCAGAGATGTACCTGGGAGTGTCAGAGGTGTACCTGGGAGTGTCATGTACCTGGGAGTGTCAGTGGTGTACCTGGGAGTGTCGGAGGTACCTGGGAGTGCCAGAGGTGTGCCTGGGAGTGTCAGAGGTGCACCTTGAGTGTCAGGGTGCACCTGGGAGTGTCAGTGGTGTACCTGAGGCTTCAGAGGTGTACCTGGGAGTGTCACAGGTGGTACCTGGGAGTGTCTGAGAGAACCTGGGAGTGTCAGAGGTGTGTCTGGGAGGTCTGAGATGTACCTGGGAGTGTCTGAGGTGTACCTGAGTGTCTGAGATGTACCTGGAGTGTCGGAGTTGTACCTGGAGTGTCAGGTGTACCTGGGAGTGTCGGAGGTGTGCCTGGGAGTGTCTGAGGAAACCTGGGAGTGTCAGATGTACCATGAATGTCAGAGGAGCACCACGGAGTGAGAGGAGTACCTTGGAGTGTTAGAGGTGTACCTGGGAGTATCTGGGGTGTACCTGGGAGTGTCAGAGGTACCTGGAGTGTCTGAGATGTACCTGGGAGTGTCAGAGGTGTACCTGAGAGTGTCAGAGGTACCTGGGGTGTCTGAGGTGTACCTGGGAGTGCCAGAGGTGCACCTGGGAGTGTCTGAGGTGTACCTGGGAGTGTCAGAAGTACCTGGGAGTGCTGAGGTACCTGGAGGCCGGAGGTGCACTGGGAGTGTCAGAGGTGTAACTGGGAGTGTCAGAGGTACCTGGAGTGTCAGGGTGTACCTAGAGTGTCAGAGGGTACCTGGGAGTGTCAGAGGTGTTCTGGGAGTGTCGGAGGTGTACCTGGGAGTGTCGGAGTTGTACCTGGAGGTCAGAGGTGTACCTGGGAGTGTCAGAGGTGTACCAGGGAGTGTCAGGGTGTACCTGGGAGTGTCGGAGGTGTACCCTGGAGTGTCTGAGATGTACCTGAGTGTCTGAGGTGTACCTGGAGTGTCCAGATGTACCTGGGAGTGTCAGAGGTGTACCTGGGAGTGTCAGGTGTACCTGGGAGTGTCGGAGGTGTACCTGGGAGTGTCAGGGTGTACCTGGAGTGTCGGAGGTGTACCTGGAGTGTCTGAGGTGTACCTGAGTGTCAGATGTACCCTGGAGTGTCAGAGGAGAACCACGGAGGAGAGAGAGTACCTTGGAGTGTCAGGTGTACCTGGGAGTGTCAGAGGTGTACCTGGGAGTGTCAGGTGTACCTGGGAGTGTCGGAGGTGTACTAGGGAGTGTCTGAGGTGTACCTGGGAGGTCAGATGTACCATGGAGTGTCAGGAGGTACCACGGATTGTCAGAGGAGTACCTTGGAGTGTCAGAGGTACCTGGGAGTGTCTGAGGTGTACCTGGGAGTGTCAGAGGTGTACCTGGGAGTGTCTGAGGTGTACTGAGGTGAAGGCAACCTGAGAGTGTCGAGGTACCTGGGAGTGTCTGAGGGTGTACCTGAGTGTCAGGTTTACCTGGAGTGTCTGAGGTACCTGAGGTTCAGAAGTGTACCTGAGAGTGTCAGAGGTACCTGGGAGTGTCTGAGGTGTACCTGGTGTCAGATGGCTAATGGAGTGTCAGAGGTGTACCTGGGAGTGTCTGAGGTGTACCTGGGAGTGTCAGAAGGTAACCTGGGAGTGCCGGAGGTGTACCTGGGAGTGTCGGAGGTGTACCTGGGAGTGTCCTGAGGTGTACCTGAGTGTCAGAGGTGTACCTGGGAGTATCGGAGGTGTACCTGGAAGTGTATAGGTTTACCTGGCAATGGTCAGAGGTGTACCTGGCAGTGTCAGAGGTGGTACCTGAGTGTCAGAATGGGAGTGTCAGAGGTGTAACTGGCAGTGTCAGAGGTGTACCTGGGAGTGTCAGGTGTACCTGGGAGTGTCAGAGGTGTACCTGGGAGTGTCAGAGGTGTACCTGGGAGTGTCAGAGGTGTACCTGGGAGTGTCAGAGGTGTACCTTGGGAGTGTCTGAGGGTGTACCTGAGAGTCTGAGGTGGTACCTGGCAGTGTCTAGAGGTGCACCTGGCAGTGTCCGAGGTGTACCTGGCAGTGTCAGAGATGCACCTGAGTGTCTGTGGTGTACCTGGGAGTGTCAGAAGCGACCTGAGTGTCAGAGGTGTACCTGGGAGGTCAGAGGTGTAATCTGGAGGTCTGAGGTGTACCTGGAGTGTCAGGAGGTGTGCCTGGTGTCAGAGGTGACCTTTGAGTGTCAGGCACCTGAGGTCAGTGGTGTACCTGAGTGTCAGAGGTTACCTGGGAGGTCACAGGTGTAGCTGGGAGTGTCTGAGGTACCTGGGAGTGTCAGAGGTGTGTCTGGAGTGTTCGAGATGTACCTGGGAGTGTCTGAGGTGTACCTGAGTGTCTGAGATGTACCTGAGTGTCAGAGGTACCTGGGAGTGTCAGGGTGTACCTGGGAGTGTCAGAGGTGTACCTGGGAGTGTCTGAGGTGTACCTGGGAGTGTCAGATGTACCCATGGAATGTCAGAGGAGTACCTGGAGGAGAGAGGAGTACCTTGAGTGTCAGAGGTGACCTGGGAGCATCTGGGTGTACCTGGGAGTGTCAGAGGTGCACCTGGGAGTGTCTGAGATGTACCTGAGTGTCAGGAGGTGTACCTGAGAGTGTCAGAGGTGTACCTGGGGTGTCTGAGGTGTACCTGAGTGTCAGAGGTACCTGGGAGTGTCTGAGGTGTACCTGAGTGTCTGAAGTGTACCTGGAGTGCCGAGGTGTACCTGGAGTGTCGAGTGTACCTGGAGTGCTCGAGGTAACTGGGAGTGTCAGAGGTGTACCTGGGAGTGTCAGGGTGTACCTAGGAGTGTCAGAGGTGCACCGGGAGTGTCAGAGGTGTTCTGGAGTGTCAGAGGTGTACCTGGGAGTGTCGGAGGTACCTGGGAGTGTCAGAGGTGTACCTGAGTGTCAGAGGTGTACCTGGAGTGTCAGGGTGTACCTGGGAGTGTCGGAGGTGTACCCTGAGTGTCTGAGGTGCACCGGAGTGTCAGAGGTACCAGGGAGTGTCAGTGGATACCTAAAGCGTCATGGTGTACCTGGGAGTGTCAATGGTGTACCTGGGAAAATGAGGCGTACCTGGGAGTGTCTGAGGTGTACCTGGGAGTGTCAGAGGTGCACTGGAGAGTGTCAGAGGTGTACCTGGGGAGTGTCTGAGGTGTACCTGGGAGTGTCAGAGGTGTACCTGGGAGTGTCTGAGGTGTACCTGGGAGTGTCAGAAGTGTACCTGGAGTGCCGGAGGTGTACCTGAGTGTCAGAGGTGTACCTGGGAGTGTCAGAGGTGTAACTGGGAGTGTCAGAGGTACCTGGGAGTGTCAGGGTGTACCTAGGGAGTGTCAGAGGTGTACCTGGGAGTGTCGAGGTGTTCTGGGAGTGTCGGAGGTGTACCTGGGAGTGTCGGAGGTGTACCTGGAGGTCAGAGGCATCTGGAGGTCAGAGGTACCTGGGAGTGTCAGGGTGTACCTGAGGTCGGAGGTGCACCCTGGAGTGTCTGAGGTGTACCTGGGAGTGTCAGATGTACCAGGGAGTGTCAGAGGAGTACCTGAAGTGTCATTGGTGTACCTGGGAGCGTCAATGTGTACCTGGGAGTGTCAGAGGTGTACCTGGAGTGTCAGAGGTGTACCTGGGATTGTCTGAGGCGTACCAGGGAGGTTCAGAGGTGTACCTGGGAGTGTCAGAGGTGTACCTGGGAGTGTCAGGGGTGCACCTGGTGTCTGAGGTACATCGAGTGTCTAGGGTGTACCTGGAGTGTCTGAGGTGTACCTGAGTATCAGGGAGTACCACGGAGTGTCAGAGGAGTACCACGGAGTGTTAGAGGAGGTCAGCGGGTGTACCTGGGAGTGTCAGAGGTGTACCTGGGAGTGTCTGAGGTACCTGGAGTGTCAGAGGTACCTGGGAGTGTTTGAGGTACCTGAGTGTCAGAGGTAAACCTGGAGGTCAGAGGAGTACCTGGCAGTGTCTGAGGTACCTGGTGTCAGGAGGTCTGGGAGTGTCTGTGGTGTACCTGGAGTGTCAGAAGTTGACCTGGGAGTGTCAGAGGTGTACCTGGGAGTGTCAGTGGTGTACCTGGGAGTGTCTGAGGTGTACATGGGAGTGTCTGAGGTTTACCTGGGAGTGTCGGAGGTGTACCTGAGTGTCAGAAGTGTACCTGGAGTGCCGGAGGTGTACCTGAGCAATGGAGGTGTACCTGAGTGTCAGAGGTGTACCTGGGAATGTCAGAGGTGTACCTGGGAGTGTCAGGGTGTACCCAGGGAGTGTCAGAGGTGTACCTGGGAGTGTCAGAGGTGTTCCTGGGATTGTCAGAGGTGTACCTGGGAGTGTCGGAGGTACCTGGGAGTGTCAGAGGTGTACCTGGGAGGTCAGAGGTGTACCTGGAGTGTCAAGGGTGTACCTGGGAGGTCGGAGGTGTACCTGGGAGTGTCTGAGGTGTACCTGGAGTGTCAGATACCAGGGAGTGTCAGTGGGAGTACCTGAAAGTGCTGGTGTACCTGGGAGCGTCAGTGGTACCTGGGAGTGTCAGAGGTGTACCTGGGAGTGTCAGAGGTGTACCTGGAGTGTCTGAGGCGTACCAGGGAGGTCAGAGGTGTGCCTGGGAGGTCAGAGGTACCTGGTGTCAGGGTGCACCTGGGAGTGTCTGAGGTTTACCTGGGAGTGTCTAGGTGTACCTGGCAGTGTCTGAGGCGTACCTGGGAGCTGTCAGGAGGAGTACCACGGTGTCAGAGGAGTACCACGGAGTGTCAGAGGAGTCAGGTGTACCTGGGAGTGTCAGAGGTGTACCTGGAGTGTCTGAGGCACCTGGAGGCCAAAGGTGTACCTGGGAGCGTCTGAGGTGTACCTGGAGTGTCAGGAGGAGTACCAGGGAGTGTCAGGGTGTACGGAGTCTGAGGTGTACCTGGGAGTGTCAGTACCTGGGAGGCGGGAGGTGCACCGGAGTGTCAAAGATGTACCGGAGTGTCTGAGGTGTACCTGGGAGTGTCGGTGGTGTACCTGGAGTGTCGGAGGTGTACCTGGGAGGCAGGTGTTCCTGGAGTGTCAGAGGTGCACCTGGAGTGTCAGTGCACCTGGGAGTGTCAGTGGTGTACCTGGAGTGCAGAGGTACCTGGGAGTGTCAGAGGTGTACCTGGGAGTGTCTGAGGTGTACCTGGGAGTGTCTGGTGTACCTGGGAGGTCAGAGGTGCACCTGGGAGTCAGAGGTGTACCTGGAGTGTCAGAGGTGTACCTGGGGGTCAGAGGTACCTGGGAGTCGGTGCACCTGGGAGTGTCTGAGATGTACCTGGAGTGTCTGAGGTGCACCTGGGAGTGTCTGAGATGTACCTGGGAGTGTCAGAGGTGTAACCTGGGAGTGTCAGGGTGTACCTGGAGTGTCGGAGGTGTACCTGGGAGTGTATGAGGTGTACTTGGGAGTGTCAGATGTACCATGGAGTGTCAGAGAGTACCACGGAGTGAGAGAGGAGTACCTGGAGTGTCAGAGGTGTACCTGGGAGTGTCTGGGGTGTACCTGGGAGTGTCAGAGGTGTACCTGGAGTGTCTGAGATGTACCTGGGAGCATCAGAGGTGTACCTGAGAGTGTCAGAGGTGTACCAGGGAGTGTCTGAGGTGTACCTGAGTGTCAGAGGTGTACCTGGGAGTGTCTGAGGTGTACCTGGGAGTGTCAGAGGTGTACCTGAGAGTGTCGGAGGTGTACCGAGATCGGAGGTACCTGGGAGTGTCTGAGGTGTACCTGGCAGTGTCAGCGGTGCACCTGGGAGGTCAGTGGTGTACCTGGGAGTGTCAGATGTGGCTACCTGGGAGTATCAGAGGTGTACCTGGAGTGTCTGAGGTGTACCTGGAGTGTCAGAGGCCTGGGAGTGCCGGAGGCTTTACCCGGGAGTGTCGGAGGTGTACCTGGGAGTGTCAGAGGTGTACCTGGGAGTGTCAGAGGTGTACCTGGGAGTGTCAGGGTGTACCTAGGAGGTCAGAGGTGTACCTGAGTGTCAGAGGTTCTGGGAGTGTCGGAGGTGTGCCTGGGAGTGTCGGAGGTGTACCTGGGAGTGTCAGAGGTGTACCTGGGAGTGTCAGAGGTGTACCTGGGAGTGTCAGGGTGTACCTGGGAGTGTCGGAGGTGTACCTGGGAGTGTCTGAGGTGTACCTGGGAGTGTCAGATGTACCAGGGAGTGTCAGTGGAGTACCTGAAAGTGTCATTGTGTACCTGGGAGCGTCAGAGGTGTACCTGGGAGTGTCAGAGGTGTACCTGGGAGTGTCTGAGGTACCTGGGAGTGTCAGAGGTGTACCCGGGTGTCAGAGGTGTACCTGGGAGTGTCAGATACCTGGGAGTGTCGGAGGTGTACCTGGAGTGTCTGAGGTGGTACCGGATGTACCAGGAGCGTGGAGCACCTGAAAGTGTCAGTGTTGTACCTGGGAGGCTAGGTACCTGGAGTGTCTGAGGTACCAGGAGGGTCAGAGGTGTGCCTGGGAGGCTGGGGAGGTGTGCCTGGGAGGCCAGGTGCACCTGGGAGGTCTGAGGTGGGCACCTGGAGTGTCTAAGGTGTACCTGGAGTGTCTGAGGTGCACCTGGAGTGTCAGAGGAGTACCACGGAGGTCACAGGAGTACCACGGAGTGTCAGAGGAGTGTCATAGTTTCACTGGGAGGCCAGAGGTGTACCTGCAGTGTCTGAGGTGTATCTGGGAGGCCAGAGGTACCTGGGAGTGTCTGAGGCACTCTGGAGGCCAGAGGAGTACCAGGGAGTGCCAGGAGGTGTACCTGGGAGGTCTGAGGTGTACCTGGGAGTTTCAGAGGGGTACCTGGCAGGCTGGGGAGGTACTTGGGAGTGCTGGGGAGGTGTACCCAGGAGGTCTGCTGAGGTGTACCTGAGAGTGTCTGATGTGCACCTGGCAGTGTCTGAGGAGCACCTGCAGTGTCTGAGGTACCTGGCAGTGTCAGAGGTGCACCTGGAAGCAAGCTAGGGTGGGGAATCTGGGAGTGTCAGAAGTTGACCTGGGAGTGTTGAGGTGTACCTGGCGTCCCAGGTGTACCAGGGAGGGTCAGAGGTGTGCCTGGGAGTGTCAGGGGAGGTAATGGGAGGCCAGGGGCATGGAGTGTCTGAGGCACCTGGGAGCAGTCCAAGGTACCTGGAGCAAGCTTGAGGTACCTGGGAGGTTGAGGAGTACTAAGGAGGTTGGGAGGAGGCCAAGGAGTGTGGCCAGGAGGAGGCCATGCAGGTACCGAGGAGTGTCAGAGGTGTACCTGGGAGGTCTGAGGTGTACCTGGAGGCTGAGGGCCTGGAGTGTTGTGAGGTGCACCTGGGACTGTCTGAGGTGCACCTGGGAGGCCAGAGGAGTACTAGGGAGGTCAGGAGGTGTACCTGGGAGGTCTGAGGTGTACCATGTGCTTGGGAGGTGTACCTGGGAGGCTGGGGAGGTGTACCTGGGAGGTCAGAGGTACCTAGGAGGTCTGAGGTGTACCTGAGAGCGTTCACAAATGGGCAGTGTCTGAGGTGTACCTGGCAGGCCTGAGGTGCCTTGGTGTCAGAGATGCACCTGGGAGGCTCTCAGGGTTTACCTGGGAGGCTGTGGTTGACCTGGGAGGCCAGAGATGTACCTGGGAGGCTGGTGGTACTGGGAGTGCTCCAGGCACATGGGAGTGTCTGTGGTACCTGGGAGCAAGCCGGAGATGTACCTGAGTGCTGAGGTGTACCTGGGAGTGTGAAAGGTGTACCTGGGAGTGCCGGGGTGGTGTACCTGGGAGTGTCGGAGGTGCACCTGGGAGGCTGGGGAGGTGCCTGGGAGGCCAGAGGCACCTTGAGTGTCAGGGGTGCAACTGGGAGGTTTGTGGCACCTGGGGAGGCTGGGAGGCACCAGGGATAGTCAGGTGTACCTGAGCCAGAGGTGTTCCTGGGAGGTTTGGAGGTGTACCTGGGAGTGTCGAGGTGCACCGGAGGCCAGGAGGCACCTTGGGAGTGTCAGGAGGCACCTGGGAGGCTGGGGTGGTGTACCTGGGAGTGTCTGAGGCACATGGAGTGTCTGAGGTGCACCTGGGAGTGTCGAGATGTACCTGGGAGGCCAGAGGCACCTGGGAGGTTGGAGGTGTACCTGGGAGGCCAGTAGTACCTGGAGTCTGAGGTGTAACATGGGAGTGTCTGAGGTGCCTGGGAGGCCAAAGGTGTACCTGGGAGGCCAGGCACCTGGGAGTGTCGGAGGTGCACCTGGGAGGCCAGAGGCGTGTTCAGATAAGCCTGAGCAAGGCACCAGGGAGGGGTCAGAGGTGCCTGGAGGCCTGGGAGGTGTACCTGGGAGTGTGGGTGCAACCTGAAGTGTCTGTGTGTACCTGGAGTGTCTAGGTGTACCTGGGAGGCCTGAGGCACCTGGGAGGCCAGAGGAGCACCACGGAGGACAGAGGAGCACCATTTGAGTGTCAGAGGAGGTCACCGGGAGTGTCAGGAGGTGTACCTGGGAGTGTCTGAGGTACCTGGGAGGTCAAAGGTGTACCTGGGAGTGTCTGAGGTGTACCTGGGAGTGTCTGAGGTGTACCTGAGAGTGTCTGAGGTGTACCTGGCAGTGTCTGAGGAGTACCTGGCAGTGTCTGAGGTGTACCTGGCAGTGTCAGAGGCACCTGGGAGTGTCTGAGGTGTACCTGGGAGTGTAAGAAGTTGACCTGGGAGTGTCAGAGGTGTACCTGGGAGTGTCAGTTGTACCTGGGAGTGTCTGAGGTGTACATGGGAGTTCTGAGGTTTACCTGGGAGTGTCGGAGGTGTACCTGGGAGTGTCTGAAGTGTACCTGGAGTGCCGGAGGTGTACCAGGAGTGTCGGAGGTACCTGGGAGTGTCAGAGGTACCTGGAAGTGTCAGAGATGTACCTGGGAGTGCTGGGTGTACCTAGGAGGTCAGAGGTGTACCTGGGAGTGTCAGAGGTGTCCTGGGAGTGTCGGAGGTACCTGGGAGTGTCGGAGGTGTACCTGGGAGGTCAGAGGTGTACCTGGGAGTGTCAGAGTTGTACCTGGGAGCGTCAGGTGTACCTGGGAGGTCGGAGGTACCTGGGAGTGTCTGAGGTGTACCTGGGAGGTCAGATGTACCAGGAGGCGTCAGTGAGCACCTGAAAGTGTCATTGGTGTACCTGGGAGCGTCAATGGTGTACCTGGGAGTGTCAGAGGTGTACCTGGGAGTGTCAGAGGTGTACCTGGGAGTGTCTGGAGGCATACCAGGGGAGGCCGAGGTGTGCCTGGGAGTGTCAGAGGTGTACCTGAGGATGTCAGGGCACCTGGAGTGTCTGAGGTGTACCTGGAAGTGTCTAGGTACCTGGGAGGTTGAGGTGTACCTGGGAGGTCAGAGGAGTACCACGGAGTGTCAGAGGCACCACGGAGTGTCAGAGGAGGTCATAGGTACCTGGGAGTGTCAGGAGGTACCTGGAGTGCTGAGGAATGGGGAGTGTCAAAGGTACCTGGGAGTGTCTGAGGTGTACCTGAGAGTGAGAGGAGCACCAGGGAGTGTCAGGGGTGTACCTGGGAGTGTCTGAGGTTTACCTGGGAGCTGTCAGAGGTGTACCTGGGAGGCTGAGAGGTACCTGGGAGTGTCAGAGATGTACCTAGGAGTGTCTGAGGTACCTGAGAGTGTCTGAGGTGTACCTGGTGTCTGAGGAGTACCTGGCAGTGTCTGAGGTGTACCTGTGAGTGTCAGAGGTGCACCTGGGAGTGGTTGGGGAGGTGTAGCTGGGAGTGTCTGAGGTGTACCTGGGAGGCCAGAGGTGTTGGGAGGTCAGAGGCACCTGGGAGGCTGGGGGTACCGGGAGTGTCTGAGATGTACCTGGGAGGTTCATGTACCTGGGAGTGTCTCAGGTGTACTTGGGAGTGTCAGAGGAGTCACCACGGAGGTCAGAGGCGTGCCCATGGAGTGTCAGAGGAGACCTGGGAGGCTGAGTGTACTGGAGTGTCAGAGGGTACCAGGGAGGTCTGAGGTGTACCAGGGAGGTTCGGAGGTGTGAGTGGAGGTCAGAGGTGCACCTGAGTGCTGGGGTGCACCTGGGAGTGTCTGAGATGTACCTGGGAGTGTTCGAGGTGCACTGGGAGTGTCTGGAGGTACCAGGGAGTGTCAGATGTGCACACTCTGGGAGTGTCTGAGGTGTACCTGGAGTGTCAGAGAGTACCACGGAGTGTCAGAGGTGTACCTGGAGTGTCTGAGGTGTACCTGGGAGGTCCAGAGAGGTACCTGGGAGGTCAGAGGTGTACCTGGGAGTGGTCAGAGGTGTACCCAGAGTGCTGAGGTGTACCTGGGAGTGTCAGGAGGTACCTGGGAGTGTCATGGGTGTACCTGGGAGTGTCTGAGGCGTACCAGAGAGGGTCAGAGGTGTCCTGGGAGTGTCAGGAGGTGTACTTTGATTGTCAGGGGTGCACCTGGGAGTGTCTGAGGTGTACCTGGGAGTGTCTAGGGTGTACCTGGGAGTGTCTGAGGTGTACCTGGGAGTGTCAGAGGAGTACCACGAGGTCAGAAGAGTACCACGGAGTGTCAGAGGAGTGTCATGGGTGTACCTGGGAGTGTCAGAGGTGTACCTGGGAGTGTCTGAGGTGTACCTGGGAGTGTCAAAGGTGTACCTGGGAGTGTCTGAGGTGTACCTGGGAGTGTCAGAGGAGCACCGGGAGTGTCAGGGGTGTACCTAGAGTGTCTGAGGTGTACCTGGGAGGTCGGAGGTACCTGGGAGTGTCAGAGGTGTACCTGGGAGTGTCAGAGGTGTACCAGGAGTGTCTGAGGTGTACCTGAGTGTCTGAGGTGTACCTGGCAGTGTCTGAGGAGTACCTGGCAGTGTCTGAGGTGTACCTGGCAGGTCAGAGGCACCTGGGAGTGTCTGTGGTGTAACTGGGAGGTCAGAAGCTGACCTGGAGTGTCAGAGGTACCTGGGAGTGTCAGTGGTGGTACCTGGGAGTGTCTGAGGTGTACATGGGAGTGTTGAGGTTTACCTGGGAGAGTCGGAGGTGTACCTGGGAGGTCAAGTGTACCTGGGAGCCGGAGGTGTACCTGGGAGTGTCGGAGGTACCTGGGAGGCCGAGGTGACCTGGGAGTGTCAGGAGGCCCGGAAAGTCACGGTGTACCTAGGAGTGTCAGAGGTGTGACCTGGGAGTGTCAGAGGTGTTCCTGGGAGTGTCGGAGGTGTACCTGGGAGTGTCGGAGGTACCTGGGAGTGTCAGAGGTGTACCTGGGAGGTCAGAGGTGCACTGGGAGTGTCAGGGGTGATACCTGGGAGGGTCGGAGGTGTACCTGGGAGTGTCTGAGGTACCTGGGAGTGTCAGATGTACCAGGAGTGTCAGGGGAGTACCTGAAAGTGTCATTGGTGTACCTGGGAGCGTCAGTGGTGTACCTGGGAGTGTCAGGAGGTGTACCTGGGAGGTCAGAGGTGTACCTGGGAGTGTCTGAGGCGTACCAGGGAGGGTCAGAGGTGTGCCTGGGAGTGCTGGGAGAGGTGTTCCTGGGAGGTGTCAAGTGGGTATACCGGGAGTGTTCAAGGTACCTGGGAGTGTCAGAGGAGTACCACGGAGTGTCAGAGGAGTACCACGGAGTGTCAGAGGAGGTCATAGGTGTACCTGGGAGGCCAGAGGTGTACCTGGGAGTGTCTAAGGTGTACCTGGGAGTTTCAAAGGTGTACCTGGGAGTGTCTGAGGTGTACCTGGCAGTGTCAGAGGAGTACCAGGGAGTGTCAGTGGTGTACCTGGGAGTGTCTGAGGTGTACCTGGGAGGTCAGAGGTGTACCTGGGAGTGTCAGAGGTGCACCTGGGAGGTCAGATGTACCTAGGAGTGTCTGAGGTACCTGGAGAGTGTCTGAGGTGTACCTGGCAGTGTCTGAGGAGTACCTGGCAGTGTCTGAGGTGTACCTGGCAGTGTCAGAGGTGCACCTGGGAGGTCAGAGGTGTAGCTGGGAGTGTCTGAGGTGTACCTGGGAGTGTCAGAGGTGTGCCTGGAGTGTCAGAGGAGCACCTGGGAGTGTCAGGGGGCACCTGGGAGTGTCTGAGATGTACCTGGGAGTGTCTGAGGTACCTGGGAGTGTCTCAGAGGTGCATGGAGTGTCAGAGGAGTACCACGAGTGTCAGAGGCGTACCATGGAGCTGTCAGGAGAGTATCTGGGAGTGTCAGAGGTGTACCTGGGAGTGTCAGAGGTGTACCAGGGAGTGTCTGAGGTGTACCAGGAGTGTCAGAGTGTATGGGAGTGTCAGAGGTGCACCTGGAGAGGTCAGGGGTGCACCTGGGAGGTTCTGAGATGTACTGGAGTGTCTGAGGTGTACCTGGGAGTGTCTGAGGTACCTGGGAGTGTCAGAGGAGTACTACGGAGTGTCAGGAGGAGCTCACGGAGTGTCAGAGGGAGTGTCAGGTGCACTGGGAGGTCAGAGGTGTACCTGGGAGTGTCTGAGGTGTACCAGGAGTGTCAGAGGTGTACCTGGGAGTGCCTGAGGTGTACCTGGGAGTGTCAGAGGAGTACCAGGGAGGTCGGAGGTGTACCTGGGAGTGTCTGAGGTACCTGGGAGTGTCAGAGGTGTACCTGGAGTGTCAGAGGTGTACCTAGAGTGTTCGAGGTGTACCTGAGAGTGTCTGAGGTACCTGAGAGTGTCTGAGGTGTACCTGGCAGTGTCTGGAGGAGTACCTGGCAGTGTTTGACGGTACCTGGCAGTGCTCAGAGGTGCACCTGGGAGTGTCTGTGGTGTACCTGGGAGTGGCTGAGAAGCTGACCTGGAGTGTCAGAGGTGCCTGAGAGTGTCAGTGGTGTCCTGGAGTGTCTGAGAGCACATGGAGTGTCTGAGGTGTACCTGGGAGTGTCGGAGGTGTACCTGGGAGTGTCAGAGGTTTACCTGAGTGTCAGGTGTACCTGGGAGGTCAGTGGTGTACCTGGGAGTGTCGAGGTGTACCTGGGAGCAAGAGAGGTGCCTGGGAGGTCAGAGGTGTACCTGGAGGTCAGAGGTACCTGGGAGGTCAGTGGAGTACCTGGGAGGCTGGGGTGTACCTGGGAGGTTGAGAGGTGTACTGGAGAGTGTCAGGGGTGTACCTGAGAATGCCAGGGGTGTACCTGGGAGGTCATAGGTGTACCTGGGAGTGTCAGAGGTGTACCTGGGAGTGTCAGGGGTGTACCTAGGAGGCTGGAGGCACTGGGAGTGCAGAGGTGTGCCTGGAGGCCAGAGGTAACCTGGGAGTGCTTGGGGTGCACCTGGGAGTGTCTGAGATGTACCTGGGAGGTCTGAGGAGTAGAGTGTCTGAGATGTACCTGGGAGTGTCAGAGGTGTACCTGGGAGGTCAGGTGTACCTGGGAGTGTCGGAGGTGTACCTGGAGTGAATGAGGCACTTGGGAGTAGATGTACCATGAGTGTCAGAGGAGTACCACGGAGTGAGAGAGGAGTACCTGGAGTGTCAGAGGTGTACCTGGGAGTGTCTGGGGTGTACCTGGGAGTGTCGAGGTGTACCTGGGTGTGTCTGAGATGTACTGGGAGCATCAGAGGTGTACCTGAGAGTGTCAGAGGTGTACCTGAGAGTGTCGGAGGTGTACCTGGGAGTATCGGAGGTGTACCTGGGAGGTCTGAGGTACCTGGCAGAGCGGTGTACCTGGGAGTGTCAGTGTACCTGGGAGTGTCAGATGTATACCTGGGAGTATCAGAGGTGTACCTGGGAGTGTCTGAGGTGTACCTGGGAGTGTCAGAAGGCCTGGGAGTGCCGGAGGCTTCACCTGGGAGTGTCGGAGGTGTACCTGGGGTTGGGGAGGTGTACCTGGGAGGCAGAGGTGTACCTGGGAGGTCAGGTGTACCTAGGAGTGTCAGAGGTGTACCTGGGAGTGTCAGAGGTGTTCCTGGGAGTGTCGGAGGTGTGCCTGGAGAAGTCGGAGGTACCTGGGAGTGTCAGAGGTGTACCTGGGAGTGCTCAGAGGTGTACCTGGGAGGTCAGGTACCTGGGAGTGTCGGAGGTACCTGGGGTCTGAGGTGTACCTGGGAGTGCTCAGATGCACCAGGGAGGCAGTGAGTACCTGAAAGTGTCAATTGTACCTGGGAGCGTCAGGTGGTGTACCTGGGAGGTCAGAGAACCTGGGAGGCCAGAGGTACTGGGAGGTCAGAGGTGTTCCTGGGAGTGTCGAGGGAACCTGGGAGGTCGGAGGTGTACCTGGGAGGTCAGGAGGTGTACCTGGGAGTGTCAGAGGTACCTGGGAGTGTCAGGGGTGTACCTGGGAGGCCGGAGGTGTACCTGGGAGGTCAGAGGTGTGCCTGGAGTGTCAGGGGCAACCTAGGAGTGTCAGAGGTGTACCCGGGAGTGTCAGAGGTGTTCCTGGGAGGTCGGAGGTACCTGGGAGTGTCGGAGGTGTACCTGAGTGTCAGAGGTGTACCTGAGTGTTGGGATTGTCAGATGTACCAGGGAGGCCAGTGGAGTACCTGAAAGGCCAGGTGTACCTGGGAGTGTCAGGGGTGTACCTGGGAGGTCTGAGGGGGCACCAGGGGAGTGGTCAGAGGTGTGCCTGGGAGGCCAGAGGTGTACCTGAGCAGTCAGGGGTGCACCTGGGGAGTGTCTGAGGTGTACCTGGGAGTGTCTAAGCTGTACCTGGGAGTGTCTGAGGTGTACCTGGGAGTGTCAGAGGAGCACCACGGAGGTCACAGCACAGGAGTGACCACGGAGGCCAGGAGGAGGCTTGCAGGGTTTACCTGGGAGGTCAAAGGGTTACCTGGGGAGGTCTGAGGTGCACCTGGGAGTGTCTGAGGTACCTGGGAGTGTCAGAGTAGCACCAGGGAGTGTCAGAGGTGTGTACCTGGGAGTGTCTGAGGTGTACCTGGGGAGTTTCAGGAGGTGTACCTGGGAGTGTCAGAGGTGTACCTGGGAGTGTCAGAGGTACCCAGGGAGTGTCTGAGGTGTACCTGAGAGTGTCTGAGGTGTACCTGGCAGTAAATTGAGGAGCACCTGGCAGTGTCTGAGGTGTACCTGGCAGTGTAGGAGGCACCTGGAAGTGTCTGTGGTGTAACTGGGAGTGTCAGGCTGACCTGGGAGGTCAGGAGGTGCACCTGGGAGTGTCTCAGGTGTACCAGGGAGGGTCAGGAGGTGTGCCTGGGAGTGTCAGGAGGTGCACCTGGAGTGTCAGGGGTGCACTTTGGAGTGTCTGAGGTGTACCTGGGAGTGTCTACAGGTACCTGGGAGTGTCTGAGGTGTACTCTGGGAGGTCAGGAGGAGTACGACGGAGGTCAGAGGAGTACCAAGGAGTGTCAGAGGTCATAGGTGTACCTAGGAGTGTCAGAGGTGTACCTGGGAGGCCCTGAGGTGTACCTGGGAGGTCAGAGGTGTACCTGGGAGGACAGAGGTACCTGGGGAGTGTCTGAGGTGCACCTGGGAGTGTCAGGAGAGTGCCAGGCGTCAGAGGTACCTGGGAGGTCTGAGGTGTACCTGGGAGTGTCAGAGGTGTAACGGGAGGTCAGGAGGTGTACCTGGGAGTGTCAGGTGGTGGCACCTGGCAGTGGGCCCTGGAGGTGTACCTGGCAGTGTCTGGAGGTGGTACCTGGCAGTGTCAGAGATGCACCTGGGAGTGTCTGTGGTGCACCTGGGAGTGTCAGAAGCTGACCTGGGAGGCCAGAGAGGTACCTTGGGAGTGTCAGTGGTGTACCTGGGGAGTGTCTGGAGGTGTACAAGGGAGTGTCTGAGGTACCTGGGAGTGTCGGAGATGTACCTGGGAGTGTCAGAGGTGCACCTGGGAGGTGAAAAGGTGTGCCTGGGAGTGTCAGGTGGTGCACCTGGGAGTGTCGGAGGTGCACCTGGGAGGTCAGAGGTGTGCCTGGGGAGGTCAGAGGTGCACCTTGAGGCCAGGGGTGCACCTGGGAGTGTCAGTGGTGTACCTGTGAGTGTCAGGAGGTGTACCTAGGGAGTGTCAGAGGTGTACCTGGAGTGTCAGGAGGTGTTCCTGGAGCAAGTCGGAGGTGTACCTGGAGTGTCGGAGGTACCTCGGAGTGTCAGAGGAGGTGTTCCTGGGAGTGTCAGAGGTGTTCCTGGGAGTGTCAGTGGTGTACCTGGGAGTGTCTGAGGTGTACATGGGAGTGTCTGGAGGCATACCTGGGAGTGTCGGAGATGTACCTGGGAGTGTCAGAGGTGCCTGGAGTGTCAAAGGTGTACCTTAGGAGTGCTTGTGGTGCACCTGGGAGTGTCGGAGGTGTACCTGGGAGTGCTGAGGCGTCTGGGAGGTCTGAGGCAAAACAGGGAGGGTCAGAGGCAGCCTGGGAGGTCAGAGGTGTGCACCTGGGAGTGTCAGGGTGACCTGGAAGTGTCTGAGGTGTACCTGGGAGTGTTCAGGGGTGTACCTGGGAGTGTCTGAAGGTACCTGGGAGGTCAGAGGAGTACCACGGAGGACAGAGAGTACCACGGAGGTCAGAGGAGTCATGGGTGTACCTGGGAGTGTCAGAGGTGTGCACCTGGGAGTGTCTGAGGTTTACCTGGGAGGCCGGGGCGTACCTGGGAGTGTCTGAGGTGCACCTGGGAGTGTCTGAGGTGTACCTGAGAGTGTCTGAGGTGCACCTGGCAGTGTCTGAGGAGACCTGGCAGTTCCCCCAGGTACCAGGCCGAGGTACCTGGGAGTGTCTGAGGTGTACCTGAGTGTCTGAGGAGCACCTGGCAGTCTCTGAGGTGTACCTGGGGAGCCTGAGGTACCTGGAGGTCTGGAGGTGTACCTGGGAGTGTCAGAGGTGGCACCTGGGAGTGACAGGAGGTGTACCTGGGAGTGGTCTTTGAGGTGCACCTGGGAGGTCAGAGGAGCACCAGGAGCGTCAGGAGGTGTACCTGGGAGTGTCTGAGGTGTACCTGGGAGGTCAGAGGTGTACCTGGGAGGTCAGGAGGTGTACCTGGGAGTGTCAGGGAGGTGTACCCAGGAGTGTCTGAGGTGTACCTGAGAGTTCTGGAGGTGAATTCTGGCAGTGTCTGAGGTACCTTGGCAGTGTGTCTGGAGGTGTACCTGGCAGTGCCTCAGAGATGCACCTGGGAGTGTCTGTGGTGTACCTGGGAGTGTAAGAAGTTGACCTTGGGAGTGTCAGAGGTGTACCTGGGAGTGTCAGTGAAATCTTGGGAGTGTCTTGGAGGTGTACATGGGAGTGTCTGAGGTTTACCTGGGAGTGTCGGAGGTGTACCTGGAGTGTCAGAAGTGTACCCTGAGCGGAGGTGTACCCAAGAGTGCCGGAGGTGCACCTGGAGCAAGTCAGAGGTGTACCTGAAGTGTCTCAGGTGTACTTACTTGGAGTGTCAGGTGGTGTACCTGGGAGTGTCTGAGGTGCACATGGGAGTGTCTGAGGTTTACCTGGGAGAAGTGCCGGAGTGTACCTGGGAGTGTCAGAAGTGTACCTCGGAGTGCCGGAGGTGTACCTGGGAGTGTCGGAGGTGTACCTGGGAGGTCAGAGGTGTACCTGGAAGTGTCTGAGGTGTACTTGGGAGTGTCAGAGGAGTACCACGGAGTGTCAGAGGCACCATGGAGTGTCAGGAGGAGTACCTGGAGGTCAGAGGTGTACCTGGGAGGTCAGAGGTACCAGGGAGTGTCTGAGGTGTACCAGGAATGTCAGAGGCAATGGAGTGTCAGAGGTGCACCTGGGAGTGTCAGGGTGCACCTGGGAGTGTCTGGAGGACCTGGGAGTGTCTGAGGTGTACCTGGGAGTGTCTGAGGTGTACCTGGGAGTGTCAGAGGAGTTCCACGGAGGTCAGAGGAGTACCACGGAGAGTCAGAGAGCGTCATAGGTAATCAGAGGTGTACCTGGGAGTGTCTGAGGTGTACCAGGGAGTGCTGAGATGTACTTGGGAGTGTCTGAGGTGTACCTGGGAGTGTCAGAGGTACCACGGAGTGTCAGAGGTGTACCTGGAGAGGTCTGAGGTACCTGGGAGGCCAGAGGTACCTGGGAGTGTCAGAGGTGTACCTGGGAGTGTCAGAGGTGTACCGAGAGTGTCTGAGGTGTACCTGGGAGGTCAGAGGTACCTGGGAGTGTCAGAGGTGTACCTGGGAGTGCCCGAGGTGTACCTGGGAGTGACTGAGGTGTACCTGGGAGTGTCAAAGGTGTACCGGGAGTGTCTGAGGTACCTGGGAGGTCAGAGGAGCACCAGGAGGCAGGTGTACCTAGGAGGTCTGAGGTACCTGGGAGTGCCAGAGGTGTACCTGGGAGTGTCAGAGGTGTACCTGGGAGGCCAGAGGTGTACCTAGGAGTGTCTGAGGTGTACCTGAGAGTGTCTGAGGTGTACCTGGCAGTGTCTGAGGAGTACCTGGCAGTGTCTGAGGTGTACCTGGCAGTGTCAGAGGTGCACCTGGGAGTGTCTGTGGTGTACCTGGGAGTGTCAGAAGCTGACCTGGGAGGCCAGAGGTGTACCTGGGAGTGCTTGGGGTGGTGTACCTGGGAGTGTCTGAGGTACATGGGAGGTTCGAGGTTTACCTGGGAGTGTCGGAGGTGTACCTGGGAGGTCAGAAGGTACTGGGAGGCCGGAGGTGTGCCCGAGTGTCGGAGGTGTACCAGGAGGTCAGAGGTGTACCTGGAGTGCAGAGGTGTACCTGGGAGGTCACTGGGCACCTAGGAGTGTCAGAGGTACCTGGGAGTGCCAGAGGTGTTCCTGGGAGTGTCGGAGGTGTACCTGGGAGTGTCGGAGGTGTACCTGGGAGTGTCAGAGGTACCTGGGAGGTCAGAGGTGTACCTGGAGGTCAGGGTATACCTGGGAGGTCAGGGGTATACCTGGGAGGTCGGAGGTGTACCTGGGAGTGTCTGAGGTACCTGGGAGTGCTGAGATGTACCAGGGAGTGTCAGTGAGTGACCTGAAAGTGTCATTGGTACCTGGGAGCGCTGGGGTGGTACCTGGGAGTGTCAGAGGTGTACCTGGAGTGTCAGGAGGTGTACCTGGAGTGTCTGAGGCGTACCAGGAGGGTCAGAGGTGCCTGGGAGGTCAGAGGTGTACCTGGAGTGTCAGGGGTACACCTGGGAGTGTCTGAGAGGGTACCTGGAAGTGTCAGGGTGTACCTGGGAGGTTTAGGTGTACCTGGGAGGTCAGAGGAGTACCACGGAGTGTCAGGAGGAGTACCACGGAGTGTCAGAGGGAGTGTGGCAGGGTGTACCTGGGAGTGCTCAGAGGTGTACCTGGGAGTGTCTATGTGTACCTGGGAGTTTCAAAGGTGTACCTGGGAGAGTCTGAGGTGTACCTGGCAGGCCAGAGGAGTACCTGGGAGTGTCAGAGGTGTACCTGGGAGGTCTGAGGTGTACCTGGGAGTGTCTGAGGAGCACCAGGAGTGTCAGAGGTGTACCTGGGAGGTCTGAGGTGTACCTGGGAGGCAGAGGTGTACCTGGAGTGTCAGAGGTGTACCTGGGAGGTCAGAGGTACCTAGGAGTGTCTGAGGTGTACCTGAGAGTGTCTGAGGTGTACCTAGCAGTGTCTGAGGAGTACCTGGCAGTGTCTGAGTGTACCTGGGAGTGTCAGAGGCACCTGGGAGGTCTGAGGTGTACCTGGGAGTGGTCAGAAGCTGGGACCTGGGAGTGTCAGAGGTGCCCTGAGAGTGTCAGTGGTGCACCTGGGAGTGTCTGAGGAGCACATGGGAGTGTCTGAGGTGTACCTGGGAGTGCCGGAGGTGTACCTGGAGTGTCAGAGGTGTACCTGGGAGTGTCAAAGGTGTACCTGGGAGGCAGTGGCGTACCTGGAGTGTCGGAGGTGTACCTGGGAGCAAGAGAGGTGCCTGGGAGTGTCAGAGGTGTACCTGGGAGTGTCAGAGGTGTACCTGGGAGTGTCAGAGTACCTGGGAGTAAGTGTAGAGGTGTACCTGGAGAGTGTCAGGGGTGTACCGAATGCCACAGGGTGTACCTGGAGTGTCAGAGGTGTACCTGGAGCAAGCCAGAGGTGTACCTGGGAGTGTCAGGGTGTACCTGGGAGTGTCAGAGGTACCTGGGGAGGCTGGGGTGGAGTACCTGAAAGCAAAGGTGTGGGGAGGTCAGAGGTGTACCTGGGAGTGTCTGAGGTGTACCTGGGAGGTCAGGAGGTGTACCTGGGAGGAGGAGTCACCAGGAGGTCAGAGGTGTACCTGGGAGTGTCTGAGGTACCTGGGAGTGTCAGAGGTACCTGGGAGTGTCTGGAGGTGTACCTGGGAGGAGGTCAGAGGTGTACCTGGGAGTGTCAGAGGTGTACCCAAGGTTGGGGTGCACCTGGGAGTGTCAGAGGTGTACCTGGGAGTGTCTAGGGTGTACCTGGGAGTGTCTGAGGTGTACCTGGGAGTGTCTGAGGTGTACCAGGGAGTGTCAGAGGTGTACCTGGGAGTGCCGAGGTGTACCTGGGAGTGTCAGAGGTGTACCTGGGAGTGTCTGAGGTGTACCAGAGGCTGGGAGGTGCATGGAGGTCAGAGGTGCACCTGGGAGGCCAGAGGTGCACCTGGGAGTGTCTGAGATGTACCTGGGAGTGTCTGAGGTGTACCTGGGAGTGTCTGAGGTGTACCGGGAGTGTCAGAGGAGTACCTGGAGTGTCAGAGGAGTACCACGGAGTGTCAGAGGAGTGTCACAGGTGTACCTGGGAGTGCTGAGAGGTGTACCTGGGAGCAGCCTGAGGTGTACCAGGAGTGCTGGGAGGTGTACCTGGGAGTGTCTGAGGTGGTACCTGGGAGTGTCAGAGGAGTACCTGGGAGTGTCAGAGGTGGTACCTGGAGTGTCTGAGGTGTACTTGGGAGTGTCAGAGGTGTACCTGGGAGTGTCAGAGGTGCACCTGGGAGGTCAGAGGTGTACCCCAGGGAGTGTCTGAGGTGTACCTGGGAGTGTCTGAGGTGTACCTGGAGCGTCTGAGAGTACCTGCAGTGTCTGACGTGTACCTGGCAGTGTCAGAGGTGCACCTGGGAGTGTTCAGGTACCTGGGAGTGCTGGGGAGTGACCTGGGAGTGTCAGGAGGTGTACCTGAGAGTGTCAGAGGTGTACCTGGGAGTGTCTGAGGAGTACCTGGGAGTGTCTGGAGGTGTACCTGGGAGTGTCGGAGGTGTACATGGGAGTGTCAGAGGTGTACCTGGGAGGCTCAAAGGTGTACCTGGGAGTGTTAGTGGTGTACCTGGGAGTGTCGGAGGTGTACCTGGGAGTAAGAGAGGTGTGCCTGGGAGTGTCAGAGGTGTACCTGGGAGTGTCAGAGGTGTACCTGGGAGTGTCAGTGGAGTACCTGGGAGTGTCAGAGGTGTACCTGAGAGTGTCAGGGGTGTACCTGAGAATGCCAGGGGTGTACCTGGGAGTGTCATAGGTGTACCTGGGAGGTCAGAGGTACCTGGGAGTGTCAGGGGTGTACCTGGGAGTGTCAGAGGTGTACCTGGGAGGCTGTGGGAGTACCTGAAAGTGTTATTGGTGTACCTGGGAGCGTCAGTGGTGTACCTGGGAGTGTCTGAGGTGTACCGGAGTGTCAGAGGTGTACCTGGGAGTGTCAGAGGAGCACTGGGGAGGTCAGGTACCTGGGAGGTTCGAGGTACCTGGGAGTGTCAGAGGTGTACCTGGGAGTGTCTGAGACGTACCAGGAGGGTCAGAGGTGCCTGGGAGTGCTTGGGAGGTACCTGGGAGTGTCAGGGCACCTGGAGTGTCTGAGGTGTACCTGGAAGTGTCTAGGGTGTACCTGGGAGTCTCGAGGTACTCTGGGAGTGTCAGAGGAGTATCACGGAGTGTCAGAGGAGTACCACGGATAGTCAGGAGGAGTGTCATAGGTGTACCTGGGAGTGTCAGAGGTGCCTGGGAGTGTCTGAGGTGTACCAGGGAGTGTCAGAGGTGTACCTGGGAGTGTCTGGAGGTGTACCTGGGAGTGTCAGAGGAGTACCAGGAGTGTCAGGGAGGTGTACCTGGGAGTGTCTGAGGTGTACCTGGGAGTGTCAGAGGTGTACCTGGGAGTGTCAGAGGTGTACCTGGGAGTGTCAGAGGTGCAGGAGTGTCTGAGGTGTACCTGAGAGTGTCTGGAGGTGTACCTGGCAGTGTCAGAGGAGTACCTGGCAGTGTCTGGACGTGTACCTGGTAAAAGTCAGAGGTGCACCTGGGAGTGTTGTGGTACCTGGGAGTGTCAGGCTGGACCTGGGTGTGTCAGAGGTGTACCTGGGAGTGCTGGGGTACCTGGGAGTGTCTGAGGTGGCACATGGGAGGTCTGAGGTGTACCTGGGAGTGTCGGAGGTGTACCTGGGAGTGTCAGAGGTGTACCTGAGAGTGTCACAGACCTGGGAGTGTCAGTGGTGTACCTGGGAGTGTCGGAGGTGTACCTGGGAGTAAGAGAGGTGCCTGGGAGTGTCAGAGGTGTACCTGGGAGTGTCAGGAGGTGTACCTGGGAGTGTCTGAGGTGTACCAGGAGCATGCCGGGGGATTACCTGGGAGGCTGGGAGGTGCACCTGGGAGTGTCAGAGGTGTACCTGGGAGTGTCAGGGGTGCACCTGGGAGTGCCAGGGTGTACCTGGGAGTGTCTGAGGTACCTGGGAGTGTCAGAGGTGTACCTGGGAGTGTCAGTGGTACCTGGGAGTGTCAGAGGTGTACCTGGGAGTGTCTGAGGTGTACCTGGGAGTGTCAGAGAGGTGTACCTGGGAGTATCGGAGGCCTGGGAGGTAAGAGGTGCACCTGGCACGGTCAGAGGTGTACCTGGCAGTGTCAGAGGTGTACCTGGGAGAGTCAAAGGTGTATCTGGGAGTGTCTGAGTGTGCACCTGGGAGGTCAAAGCTGTACCTGGGAGTGTTGCAGTGCCTGGGAGTGTCAGAGGTAACTGGAAGTGTCAGAGGTGTACCTGGAAGTGTCAGAGGTGTACCTGGAAGTGTCAGAGGTGTACCTGGGAGGTTGGGAATGTACCTGGGAGTGTTGGGGCGTGTACCTGGGAGTGTCAGAGGTGTACCTGTGGGAGGTCTGAGGTATACCTGGGAGTGTCCGAGGTACCTGGGAGTGTCTGAGGAGCACCTGGGAGGTGGAGAGGTACCTGAGTGTCTGAGGTACCTGAGTGTCAGAGGTGTACCTGGGAGTGTCAGAGGTACCTCGGAGTGTCGAGGTGTACCTGGAGGTCTGGGAAGTGTACCTGGGAGTGTCAGAGGTGTACCCTCGGAGTGTCAGAGGTGTGCATGTCGGAGTGTCTGAGGTGTACCTGGGAGTGTCTGGGGTGTACCTGGGGAGTCAGAGGTGCACCAGGGAGTGTCAGGTGTACCTGGAGTGTCTGATGTACCAGGGAGTGTCAGAGGTGTACCTGGGAGTGTCTGACGTGTACCTGGAGGCAGAAGGAGTACCTGGAGTGTCTGAGGAGTACTACGGAGTGTCAGAGGAGTACCTGGGAGTGCTGGTGAGGTGTACCTGGAGTGTCAGAGGTGCCCTGGGAGTGTCAGAGGTGTACCTGGGAGGTCTGAGGTGTACCTGGGAGTGTCAGGAGAGTACCGGGAGTGTCAGAGGTGTCACTAGGAGTGTCTGAGGTGCACCAGGGAGTGTCAGGGTGTACCTGGAGTGTCTGACTCCTGGGAGTGTCGAGAGTACCATGGAGTGTCGGAGGAGCACCACGGAGTGTCAGAGGTACCCGGGAGTGTCAGAGGTGTACCTGGGAGGCCAGAGGTGTACCTGGAGTGTCAGAGGTGTACCTGGGAGGCCAGAGGTGTACCTGGAGGTCAACCTGGGAGTGTCAGAGGTACCTGAGTGTCTGAGTGTACCTGGGAGTGTCAGAGGTGTACCTGGGAGTGTCAGAGGTACCTGGGAGTGTCAGAGGTGTACCTGAGAGTGTCTGGAGGTGTACCTGGGAGTGTCTGGAGGCACCTGGCAGTGTTCGAGGTGTACCTGGGACGGCCCGAGGTGGGCCTGGCAGTGTCAGGTGTACCTGGGAGTGTCTGAGGTGTACCTGAGTGCCTGGAGGTGTACCTGGGAGTGTCGAGGTGTACCTGGGAGTGTTCGAGGTGTACCTGGGAGTGTCAGAAGGTACCTGGGAGTGCCGGAGGTGGCACCCGGGAGTGTCGGAGGTACCTGGGAGGACAGAGGTGGTACCTGGGAGTGTCGGAGGTGTACCTGGGAGGTGTCAGGGTGTACCTGGGAGGTCGAGGTGTACCTGGGAGTGTCAGAGGTGTTCCTGGGAGGTCAGAGGTGTACCTGGGAGTGTCGGAGGTGTACCTGGGAGTGTCAGAGGTGTACCTGGGAGTCAGATGTACCTGGGAGTGTCAGGGTGTACCACCATGGAGTGTCAGGCGTACCAGGGAGTGTCAGAGGTGTACTGGGAGTGCGAGGTGTACCTGGGAGTGTCAGGAGATGTACCTGGGAGTGTCAGAGGTGTACCTGGGAGTGTCAGAGGTGTACCTGGGAGTGCCAGAGGTACCTGGAGTGCTGGGAGGAGGACCAGGGAGGTCAGAGGGTACCTGGGAGTGTCTAGAGGTGTACCTGGGAGTGTCAGAGGTGTACCAGGAGTGTCTGAGGTGTACCTGAGAGTGTGTGAGGTGTACCTGGTGTGTCTGAGGTGTACCCCGCAGTGTCTGAGGTGTACCTGGCACGGTCTGAGGTGTACCTGGCAGGTCAGACGTGCACCTGGGAGTGTCTGAGGTGCACCTGGGAGTGCCTGAGGTGTACCTGGGAGTGTCTGAGGTGTACCTGGGAGTGTCTGGAGGTGTACCTGGAGGTCAGAAGGTACCTTGGAGTGCCGGAGGTGTACCGGGAGGTCGGAGGTGTACCTGGGAGTTCAGAGGTGTACCTGGGAGGTCAGAGGTACCTGGGAGGTCAGGGGTGTACCTGGGAGTGTCGGGAGGTGTACCTGGGAGTGTCAGAGGTACCTGGAGTGTCAGAGGTGTACCTGGGAGGTCAGAGGTGTACCTGGGAGTGTCTGAGGTACCTGAGAGTGTCAGAGGTGTACCTGGGAGTGTCAGAGGTGTACCTGGGAGTGTCAGAGGTGTACCTGGGAGTGTTCAGAGTGTGTACCTGGGAGTGTCAGAGAGTGACTCAGGGAGTGCATAGAGGTGTACCTTGAGTGTCTGAGGTGTACCTGGGAGTGTCAGAGGTGTACCTGGGAGTGTCTGACGGTACCTGGGAGTGTCGGAGGAGTACCATGGAGTGTCGGAGGAGTACCACGGGAGTGTCAGAGGTGTACCTGGGAGTGTCAGAGGTGTACCTGGGAGTGTCTGGAGGATGTCGGAGTGTCTGAGGTGTGCCTGGGAGTGTCTGAGGTGTACCTGGAGGTCAGGGAGTACCAGGAGGTCAGAGGTGTAACGGCGAGTGTCTGATGTACCTGGGAGTGTCAGGGGTGACCTGGGAGTGTCTGAGGTGTACTGGGAGGCCGAGCGAGTACCACGGAGTGTCGGGAGGAGTACCACGGAGTGTCAGAGGAGTACCTGGGAGGCCAGAGGTGTACCTGGGAGGCCAGAGGTGTACCTGGGAGTGTCTGAGGTGTACTGGGAGGTCAGAGGTGTACCTGGAGTCCTGGAGTGTACCTGGGAGGTCAGGAGGTACCGGGAGGAGTGTCTGAGGTACCTGGAGTGTCAGAGGTGTACCTGGGAGTGTCAGAGGTGCACCTGGTGGCTCAGGGGTGCACCTGGGAGGCCAGAGGTAACCCTGGGAGTGTCTGAGGTGTACCTGGGAGTGTCAGAGGTGCACCTGGAGTGTCTGAGGTACCTGGGAGTGTCAGAGAGGTACCGTGAGTGTCAGAGGTGTACCTGGAGTGTCAGAGGTGCACCTGCAGTGTCTGAGGTGTACCTGGGAGGTCAGAGGAGTACTCTGGGAGGGTCAGGTGTACCTGGGAGGTCAGAGGTACCTAGGAGGTCTGAGGTACCTGAGGTCTGAGGGTACCTGGGAGGCGAGGTACCTGGGAGTGTCTGAGGTGTACCTGGGAGTGTCAGAGGTGTACCTGGAGGTTGCGGAGGTGCCTAGGAGTGTCTGAGGTGTACCTGGAGTGTCAGAGGTGTACCTGGGAGGTCAGGAGGTACCTGGGAGTGTCAGAGGGTGTGCCTATGAGTGTCTGAGGTGCACCTGGGAGGCTGGGAGGTGTACCTGGGAGTGTCAGGGGTGTACCTGGGAGGGTCAGGTGTACCTGGGAGGCCAGAGTGCCCGGGAGGTCAGAGGCACCTAGGGAGGTCGGAGGTACCTGGAGGTCTGAGGTGTACCTGGGAGTGTCTGAGGTGTACCTGGGAGGCCAGAGGTGTACCCTGGAGTGTCTGGGGTGTACCTGGGAGTGTCAGAGGAACCTCAGGAGTGTCAGAGATGTACCTATGAGTGTCTGAGTGTACCAGGGAGGTCAGAGGTGTACCTGGGAGTGTCTGACGTGTACCTGGGAGGTCGAAGGAGTACCATGGAGTGTCGGAGGAGTACCACGGAGTGTCAGAGGAGTACCTGGGAGTGTCAGAGGTACCTGGGAGTGTCTGAGGTGTACCTGGGAGGTCAGAGTGTACCTGGAGAGTTCAGGTACCTGGGAGGTCAGAGGTGTACCGATGAGTGTCTGAGGTGGTACCTGGGAGTGTAAGAGGTGTACCTGGGAGTGTCAGAGGTGTACCCAGGAGTGTCTGAGGTGTTCCTGAGAGGTGTGAGGTGTACCTGGCACTGCCTGTACCTGGCAGTGTCAGACGTGCACCTGGGAGTGTCTGAGTGCACTTTGGCGAGTGCAGAGGTGTACCTGGCAGTGTCTGAGGTGTACCTGGGAGTGTTCTGAGGTGTACCTGGGAGTGTCAGAAGTGGTACCTGGGAGTGCCGGAGGTGTAGCTGGGAGTGTCGGAGGTGTACCTGGGAGTTTCAGAGGTGTACCTGGGAGGCCGAGGTGTACCTGGGAGGTGTGAGGGGTGTACCTGGGAGTGTCGGAGATGCCTGGGAGTGTCTGAGGTGTACCTGGGACTGTCAGGAGGTGTACCTGGGAGTGTCTGAGGTACCTGGGAGGTCAGAGGAGTACCAGGAGTGTCAGAGGTACCTATGAGTGTCTGAGGTGTACCTGGGAGTGTCAGGAGGTGTACCTGGGAGTGTCAGAGGTGTACCTGGGAGTGTCAGAGGTGTACCTAGGAGTGTCCTGAGGTGTACCTGAGAGTGTCTGAGGTGTACCTGGGAGGTCAGAGGGTGTACCTGGGAGTGTGAGGGTGTACCTGGGAGTGTCGAGGCCTGGGAGTGTCAGAGGTGTTCCTGGGAGTGTCGGAGGTGTACCTGGGAGTGTCGGAGGTGTACCTGGAGTGTCGGAGGTACCTGGGAGTGTCAGAGGTGTACCTGGGAGTGTCTGAGGTGTACCTGGCACGGTCTGAGGTGTACCTGGCAGTGTCAGACGTGCACCTGGAGTGACTGAGGTGCACCTGGCGAGTGCCTGAGGTGTACCTGGCAGTGTCTGGAGGTGTACCTGGGAGTGTCTGAGGTGTACCTGGGAGTTTGTGAAGTGTACCTTGAGTGCCGGAGGTGACCCGGAGTGTCGGAGGTGTACCTGGGAGTTTCAGAGGTGTACCTGGGAGTGTCAGGAGGTGTACCTGGGAGTGTGTGTGAGGTACCTGGGAGGTCGGAGGTGTACCTGGGAGTGTCAGAGGTGTACCTGGGAGTGTCAGAGGTGTACCTGGGAGTGTCAGAGGTGTACCCAGGGAGTGTCTGAGGTGTACCTGAGAGTGTCTGAGGTGTACCTGGGAGTGTCAGAGTGTACCTGGTAGTGCTCAGAGGTACCTAGGAGTGTCTGGCGTGTACCTGGGAGTGTCAGAGGAGTACCAGGGAGTGTCAGAGGTGTACCTATGAGTGCTCGATGTGTACCAGGGAGTGTCAGAGGTGCACTGGGAGTGTCTGACGTGTACCTGGGAGTGTCGAAGGAGTACCATGGAGTGTCGGACGAGTACCACGGGAGTGTCAGAGGAGACCTGGGAGGTCAGAGGTGCCTGGGAGTGTCTGAGGTAATGTCGGAGTGTCTGAGGTGTACCTGGGAGTGTCTGGGTTTACCTGGGAGTGTCAGGGAGTACCAGGGAGTGTCAGAGGTACCTATGAGTGTCTGATGTGTACCAGGGAGTGTCAGGGTGTACCTGGGAGTGTCTGACGTACCTGGGAGTGTCGAAGGAGTACCATGGAGTGTCGGAGGTACCATGGAGTGTCAGAGGAGTACCAAAGAGTGTCAGAGGTACCTGAGAGGGTCTGGAGGTGTACCTGGCAGTGTCTGTGGTGTACCTGGGAGTGTCAGGTGTACTTGGGAGGGTCAGGGGTGTACCTGGGAGGGTCTGAGGTGTACCTGGGAGGTCAGAGGTGTACCTGGGAGTGTCAGAGGTGTACCAGTGTCATGGTGTACCCGGTCAGAGGTTGCAAGGAGTGTCAGGGGTGTACCTGGGAGTGACAGAGGTGTACCTGGGAGGTCAGAGGTGTACCTGGGAGTGTCTGAGGTGTACCTCGGAGTGTCTGAGGTGTACCTGGGAGTGTCTGGGGTGTACCTGGGAATGTCACAGGAGTACTAGTGAGTGTCAGAGGTGTACCTATGAGTGTCTGAGGTACCTGGGAGGTTCAGAGGTGTACCTGGGAGTGTCTGATGTACCTGGGAGTGTCGGAGGAGTACCATGGATTGTCAGACGAGTGCCACGGAGTGTCAGAGGAGTACCTGGGAGGTCAGAGGTGTACCTGGGAGTGTCAGAGGTGTGCCTATGAGTGTCTGAGGTGTACCTGGGAGTGCAGAGGTGTACCTGGGAGTGTCAGGTGTACCTGGGAGGGTCAGGGGTGTACCTGGGAGTGTCAGAGGTACCTGGGAGTGCCAGAGGTGTACCCAGGAGTGTCTGAGGTGTACCTGAGAGTGTTGGAGGTACCTGGGAGGTCAGAGGTGTACCAGTGTCAGAGGTGTACCTAGGAGTGTTCGTGTACCTGGGAGGCCAGAGGAATACCAGGGAGTGTAGAGGTGTACCTCAGAGTGTCTGAGTGTACCAGGAGCAAGCCGAGGTGTACCTGAGGTCTGACGTACCTGGAGTGTCGAAGGAGTACCATGGAGTGTCGGAGGAGTACCACGGAGTGTCAGAGGAGTACCTGGGAGTCAGAGGTACCTGGGAGTGTCTGAGGTGTACCTGGGAGTGTCAGAGGTACCTGGGAGTGCCCACAGGTACCTGGGAGTGCCAGAGGTGCCTGATGAGTGTCTGAGGTACCTGGGAGTGTCAGAGGTGTACCTGGGAGTGCTCAGAGGTGTACCTAGGAGTGTCTGAGGTGTCCTGAGAGTGTGTGAGGTGTGTACCTGCACGGCCTGAGGTGTACCCAGGCCAGACTGCACCTGGGAGGTTCTGAGGTGCACTTGGCGAGTGCCAGAGGTGTACTCTGGTGTGCCGGAGGTGTACCTGGGAGTGTCTGAGGTACCTGGGAGTGTCAGAAGTGTACCTGAGTGCCGGAGGTGTAGCCGGGAGTGCCGGAGGTGGGCACGGGAGTTTCAGAGGTGCACCTGGGAGGCTCAGAGGTGTACCTGGGAGTGTGAGGGTGTACCTGGAGTGTCAGAGATGTACCTGGAGGCCTGAGGTACCTGGGACTGTCAGAGGTACCTGGGAGTGTCTGAGGTGTACCTGGGAGTGTCAGAGAGCACAGGGAGTGTCAGAGGTGACCCAAGGAGGTTCGAGGTACCTGGGAGGTCAGAGGTACCTGGGAGTGTCAGAGGTACCTGGGAGGCCAGAGGTGTACTCAGGAGTGTCTGAGGTGTACCTGAGAGTGTCTGAGGTGTACCTGGGAGTGTCAGAGGTGTACCTGGAGTGGAGGTACCTGGAAGTGGAGGTGTACCTGGGAGGCCAGAGGTGTTCCTGGGAGGCCGGAGGTGTACCTGGGAGTGTCGGAGGTGTACCTGGAGTGTCGGAGGTAAAAACCTGACAATACGTAACTGAACGAAGTGCACATCAG
>NW_024716097.1:1095000-1226441 GCF_018991925.1 Homarus americanus | reverse complement strand
AAACTCATCCATGACTCACAACACAGCAGCCTTCAGCACCCCCTCCAGCACTGATCATGTCACCCAGGCAGCAGCACTCATCCATGACTCACAACACAGCAGCCTTCAGCACCCCCTCCAGCACTATCATGTCACCCAGGCAGCAGCACTCATCCATGACTCACAACACAGCAGCCTTCAGCACCCCCTCCAGCACTAATCATGTCACCCAGGCAGCAGCACTCATCCATGACTCACAACACAGCAGCCTTCAGCACCCCCTCCAGCACTAATCATGTCACCCAGGCAGCAGCACTCATCCATGACTCACAACACAGCAGCCTTCAGCACCCCCTCCAGCACTATCATGTCACCCAGGCAGCAGCACTCATCCATGACTCATAACACAGAAGCCTTCAGAACCCCTTCCAGCACTGATCACATCACCCAGACAGCAGAACTCATCCGCACAACACAAGGATAATCTTCAGTGTTGAGTTTCTTCAGTCTTGCCGTGGAAACATATTTACCTGCACACACACATCACTTACAGTCAGCAGCATCCTGCAGTCTGCCATCCACTCACTGTACCTGTTGTGTACCCACCTTCCTCACTCACTGTACCTCTTGTGTACCCACCTTCCTCACTCACTGTCAATATCTTTCTTAATGATAGCATAGATATAGATAAGACAAATACTTGTATAGATAAAGACAGTCTGACAGATGATATAAATACCAAACAGACAGACTGACTGACATACAGGTATTGAAAGACTGAGAGAATGACAGACAGTTAGACATACCTAGAAAAATTGAGATTAGACAGATACAGCAGAGACAAACACAGACAGACATAAAGACATACCTGTAACAATAGTGTCTCCATGGTCCGGTTGTTAACTTCTCAATGTTTAGTTGTTAACTCATCTGTAACAAACAAACAAAAACATTTAATATACACAACATTTTATGATAAAATTATGTCCATAAATTAATAGCCATTCAGTACAGAATTTGTTTGTTTTATGCAAGTTTGGTTTATGTGAACTTTCTTGTGACTGTAAACCTTGCGTACTTGTCATTTTTGCCTTAATATTCCCAGCTAAATTAGTGATACATTAATACAGTAGTTTAGACAGACAGGTAGAATCCCAGTTATCCAGCATCTACGGGGACTGAGAGGTGATGGATTAACAGGTTTTCCCGTTAGTTCAAACTCGCTCTTAAGGTCCCCAATAAATCCTACAATGCACAGTGCTAGATGCTGACCTAGCAAATTCGTGTCTCAGAAAAAAAAATTACACTTATTAAACTCTATATAAATAATGTGGTTTATAAATAAAGAAAATATAATATAATACAACACAGAGGTACAACTTTACATGGTGATAAAGGATCTGGGTCCACAGTTTAAACATTTAGGTAATTAAGTGTTAATTAATGACCTTTGGAATAATTAAAGATATTTCGAATATTTAAAAACTCAATTATGCTGTGTCTGCAAGTTTTAAATCACTTTATATACATTCTTTAAATAATAAATAGACACTGACAGATACTGGTAAGCCATATGGATAGACATACAGTACATACAGTAGAATGACAGACTGACAAATACTTGTACAGTAAAAGTCCAAAAATCCGGACCACCCGAGAATCCGGACTTTTCGAAAACTCAAACTTTTTAAATTTAGCGGGCTTTTGGGGGGTTACATGAATGAATGGAGTTGCTTTAAAAAATTAATTTACATAATTCTAATAATAAAAGTAAATGTAAATTATAGGTAGCTAATTTTGTTAGCTTTGTAATTAGCTTGAACTGAAATGTAAAATTTGAGGCACTATAAATCTTTTGTGTGTATGTGTGCATGCGTGAATGCCACAGCTGCACAGCGACAACAAACGACCACGCGATCGCCACTTTAAAACAAGCAATCAAACTGTGACAACGTATGTAATTTTAAGTCCTACTCTTTCCATGTACAGAGTACAAGCCCATAATAATGGCCCCTAAAGTAGATAAACTTCGTTGTGTGAAGAGAAAGAAGAACACATTGAAATTGAGTGACAAACTTGAAATAATTAAGAAACTAGAATGTGGCGTGAGCAATGCTGTTCTAATGGAAACATATGACATTGGAAAGTCTACAATTTATGATCTAAAAAAGGCGAAGAATAAAATTCTAGAATTCACAGCTTTTTTCAGCCTTACATTAAAATTGCTGAAAGAAAAAGTTTACATTGGCCCAAATTAGAAAATCTTGATAAAGTGTTGCACGAATGGTTTTTGTTAAAACGATCAGAAGGTATGGCAATTTCTGGGCCGATGCTTATTGCCAAAGCAAAGTCTTTTAAGGAGCAAATGAACATTGAATCAGAGTGCGCATTTAGTGTTGGATGGCTTAGGAATTTCAAGACTCGTCATGGTATTAGACAGTTTGTTTACATTTTTGTCTAGTGTTGACTTTATTTTTCTTTAAAACTGCTCATTTTGATAAATGAAGCATGCTATATTTGCTAATGAATAAACTATCAAAATGTACCTTTTCATCTCTTCTTTATTCCTTCTTAAATTTTAATTTTAAAAGTACTGCCTGAGAATCCGGAAAATCCGAAAATCCGGACCGACCCAATCCCCAAGCAGTCCGGATTTTTGGAATTCTACTGTACTGTATTGATAAATAGATTGACAAATACCTTTATAGATAAAACTGACTGAGATTGGTATTGATAACTAGATAAAGGTAGATAATAGATAGATAAATTGATAGATATACTGAAAGGCACAGAAAGACAGACACACAGACATACATAAGCAGTTAGTTCAGTGGTTCCCAACCTCTTCCGTTCTGTGACCCTCATACAAGATATGATAACTACTGTTGTCTCAGCCTAAGTCATTCTTCGATGAAACAAACTAAACGTCACTGGAATGAGCAGTTGGATATGACTTTCAATTGGCGGATTATGAGGGGTTAAGAAGGTACCTAGGTGAGGTCACCTGGTAACAGTCAGGTCAATCTCCGGTAGTAATAGGTGAGGTCACCAGCAACGGAATTGTTGATCATGACTATGCTAAATCTACTAGTATACTACGTAAAGCACAGGAACAAAATATACCATTCAGAATAATTAGGTCAAATAAGAATGAGCCAAGGTGGATGACCAAAAAACTTAAACATAACATAGGAATAAAGAAAGGAATTTATATGAAATTAAAGGGAGGGGAGGAGCATCTCAGAGAAAGGTACAGGCAGTCCCCGACTTACGACGGGGTTAGGGACCCAATTCCAGGCCGTAAGGCAAAAATGCAAAAATACTGTAATACATAGAAAATCTAAAATGGGTGTCTCTTTTTCTTCTCAGCACCACAAAACTCTCACTTTTAAGCTTACCAGCCATTTTAAAGGGAATTACAAACTAAAATTTTGTCAGTACACAGCGCAATCACTGACGTCGGGACTCGAAAATACGTAATTTGAAAAAAATTTGGTACGACTGGGGCGGTCGTATGTCCAGGTGATCGTAAGTCGAGTAGGTCGTAAGTCGAGGAGTGGCTGTATAACGAACTATCTAGGAATGTTAAGAAAAATGTAAGGAAGGCAAAGAGGGACTACAAAATCAGGATAGCAAGAGAATCCAAGGCAAATCCCAAGGGATTTTTCCAAGTATATAGGACAAAAGTCAAGGACAAAGTGGGGCATTTAAAGTCAGTTAAGGCTCATGGTATCAAGGGGAAAGTTTTAATTTGGAAAATCATGGCTCACCGATAGAACACAGAGGGTCAGCGTAGATGGTTTTAAATTTTAGTGGGGCTGTGTAACTAGTGGGGTTCCCCAGGGGTCAGTACTGGACCCACTCTTGTTCATAATCTACATAAACAATCTAGATACTGGATCAGCAGTGACATAACCAAGTTTGCGGTTGACACCAAAATAGGGCGGCAAATAAATTCAGGGCAGGATGCAAATGCGCTACAGGAGGATTTAAATAAACTGCAGGAGTGGTCAGAAAAATGGCAAATGAAATTCAACACCAGCAAGTGCAGCATACTTAATATTGGTAGAACAAACACTGTAAACGTATAAAGCCTTAACAACATCGAAGCCCAGACCTTCAGCCTGGAAAACAGTGCGTTAATGTTCGAAATAAGGAAAACAGAGTATTAGGTTTCATATCTGGAAGTGTAAGTAATAAGAGTGAGGAGGTCATATTGCAACTATATCTTGCGCTAATCAGGCCGCACCTCGATTATGCTGTTCAGTTCTGGTACCCTTATTATAGAATGGATATCAACTCACTGGAGTCGGTGCAGCGAAGAATGACAAAAATGATTCCGGGACTTAGAAACCTTCCCTATCAAGATAGATTAAAGAAGTATTTAAGTGGGTAAAAAGAATCAATAAAGGAGATATAGATAAAGTTCTTATAAAATCCAAGCAGGATAGGACTCGTAGCAACGGATTTAAGTTGGATAAGTCTAGGTTTAGGAGGGAGATAGGAAGAAACTGGTTCACAAATAGGGTGGTGGACAAGTGGAACAAGCTTAGCAACTTTGTTGTAAGTGCTGGGACATTGGAAAGTTTTAAAGGGAGGCTAGATAGATTCATGGACGATAAAGAGTGGTTGTAACTCTCGACAGGAGCTGCCATGCACAGGCCAACTGGCCTTTGCAGACTCCTTATGTTCTTATGTTCTTATAATATAGAACCGCCACACAATAAAAGATTCCAAGTCATGGATAGTACGTATATGTGAACAATATAAACCTCTGTTGAGTCTGCAGTAAATGTTGTGTATTATAATGTCACATAAATAAATTCAAGTCCACAACAACTCGGGTAATCAAAACATTGGACGCTGTGCATGTGCGTATAATTTACGCACATTCATAAAGTTAATTAAAACTTAGTGGGTTGGATGACATTGCTTTTTGTCACCAATAGTGGCATCAGTGGTTTAGTCACAGTCAGGGCACAGTGGAGGCCATCTTTCACATAGAGTTACTACTGTACAAAGCCCATTCAATTCGACATAATAGAATATCCTCTCCAATTTTTTTTAAATCTGGTTTAAATTCAGTAAAAGCTGTTACCACAATTGCCTTTCTAATGATAGTAGTGAACTTTAAGTGGTACAGTAAAGTACAGTACAGTACTTGCTATTTACACAAGTCTACTGTGTTACCTGATTCACGTTTCTTTTCTCCAAAGTCTAACAATGACTCTTGTGGTTTTGTGAATATGTTTCAGGATATTAATCTGCAGGTCCAAGAGCTATAGCTCAGGGGCAGATCCAGGAATACCAAAAGGGGGGGTCCAAGAAGGTGAGGTCACCTGGGAACGGTTAGGTCAGACTCCGGTAGGAATGGGTGAGGCCATTTTGAAGCCATGTGCTCTTGATATTAGGAGATATTCTGAGGTCAATAGTAATTACTTTTTACTATACAAACACACCTGAGTACAATACAGTGGTCCCTCGGTTAACGAGCACAATTCGTTCCAGCAGGTTGCTCGTTAACCGAAACCATTGTTTCAATGGGTTTTTGGGTAATTGGTTCCAGCTCACCGAAAATTGCCTAAATTCAACAAAAAAGGTAGAAAAGTTCACTTACTTTGAGGTGTGCATGTAGAAGGCTCCTGGATGATAATGATGATGATGATGGGAATTAGAATGGGGGTGGAGGAGAAGGAAGAAGAGAAGGCATTGGGGTGGAAGAGAAGTCACCCCATGGCACCATTTCACCCATAAAATTTTAGTTCTCTTGGTGTATTTCAAATTATTTTCTTTAAATCAACACTGCACTGCATTATATATTGTCAATATGTAAAATATATTTCAAAATGACCAATAATTTGCTTGGAAACACAGAAAAAAAGCATTTAGTTGAAGAGAGTCTCAAGCAAGATGTTACCTCCACTGAAAACAGAGAGAGACTAACGCCTGTCTGGTGTGTTAACAGGCTGGATGGCACGCCAGAAACTAGTTTCTTTACCTTCAATTATGTTCAATAATTGTTAAAATGACTAAAAAAGTTAATATTAAACTTTTAAAATTATTGAATAGTATAAACTTCTTGATATTTACTAAAATAGTAAGGAATTTAAGCCCTAAAACCGATTACTGTATTGGCGGACTAATACTACAGCTGGTGGACCGCCAAATGCAAGCGAAAACATGTTGAAGTCGGCTCATAAAAAACTCGTTAATCGAGGGATTGCTCGTTAACCGAAGTTAAGAATCTTATGGAAGGTAAATCGTTAACCGAAATCTCGTTAACCAAGGGACCACTGTACTGCATTAAAGAAAAAGTATTGGAATTTTCTGATGAAAAGGGAGGGGTGTGGACCCTCCTGGATCCACTTCTTGTCAGTATTGCAAAGTTAAGCAAAGTTAGTACTTAGATGGGTGACTGCCTGGCCCTGAGAACACCACATGCTGCTGGCATAAAGACTACTGAAAATAAGTGTCTCATGGCTTTGTCAGCTGTCCTTGGTCAAATTGTCTGAATATTACCTTTAACCTCGTCAATATATGGCTGACAATGACTGTCCACGTCTGCTTAAAAACAAAAGGAGGTGAAGCAGCTTTTCAACAGTAATTGTTACAGGTACTAGCATTGTCAGGTATAATTTACCAGTTTAACAAAGAGTATCACATAAGGTCATGAAGTGTTCCAACATCCATATCTTACTTATAAACTTAGCCGGCCGCTCGTCACATATTATGGATGCTATAATGCCGGCCACAAATATGAGGGTTGCAGACCCCTCGTTTAAACTCTGGCACTCTGTTAGGAGTTTTATTATGAACTCACATGGTTTAAATTACCCCCATGGTCAACAGGCTGGGAACCACTGACTGTTAAATATATAGAAAGATATAAAAATGAAAAACAGACAGACAGACAGACAAATGACTAACAGGAGCATATTTACAACAACTTGTCTTAAGAGTTTGACGAGCACAAAGATTTCCTGTATAGACTATGAGAGCTGTTCCTATAGTTTACCTTGCCATAGGTGGTGGTGCTAGTAGTGATGGTGGCAGTGCTGGTGGAAGCTTTTGTTCCATGCTCCTTATCATTTTCAGCTGTTATAGAGCAGTTCAATCTCCCAAAGCTTTGTTGTAACATCTCCTGTAACAAACAAAACATTATATTTACTATAAAAACTTGGGGAGGTTAGGTTAGGTTAAGTTTACTTTAGAAATAACCACTTTTTAACACATTTGCACAAATTACAACAGTGTCCACTATATAACACAGCGAAATTGCAGCATCTTTATAATCGCTTCCTATGAAAAATCGGCTGCGTGTCAGTCGTCAATAATTACCATAAAATATTCTTAATATTAACGTATATAAAATATACCAGTACAGTATTATCTTATATGAAATATACCAGTACAGTATTATCTTATATAAATGAAGACAGGACGATAAACGTGACTCAGGCAACATAGCAGGAACATAAATTTAAGCCTTGAAATTTGTGATACTGTATTAATATAATCAGTCTTTGTGTCTGTTATATTGGGAACCTGCAGACAGCCAATGGACGAATATTAACCTATACCAGTACTATAATATAAGGTAAATAAAGATAAACTAAAGTGATCAGCTTTGTCTTACTGCACTGTGTCTAGTTAACAAGGACAGACATAATGTTAACTTACCACGAGGGAGGAAGGAAGGCCCACACATTAACAAAAATACACAAGACGACCACATTAGTTGTACTGTGTCTTAGTTATTACCTTAACACGGTCATACATACATACATACACACACACATAATGTTAACTTACCACAAGAGAGGGAAGAAGGCCCACAAATTAACATTTTGTTCACAAAATCAACAAATACGCCCACAACAATGTCAGTTGTTGGCGTCCTGATACACCTTGTCCGATTCTGTCTTATGTTTCAGTAATTACAAGTTTTCATTATAATTACTGTAATAAAAGTATCTTACTAAGAAAATTTACATCACAAATAAAATATACTTTTATTATAATGTTAAATTATTGATTAAATTCCCCCTAATGGTAATATATTAATATTAAACTAAACTTAAGTCAATAGCCAGAGAACCAAATAATTTGAGAGCATTTACAAATTCACCAAAGTAAAATAAAATAAGACGTTTTTCTTTTGGCTATTTAAAGTCTATTTAGTTATAATTTATTAATATTATGATACTATTTATAAGTCATAATGACATATTAAACTTGCCATATTAAATATATAACTAAATAATAATTATTACTCTCAAACTAAACAATTATTGAGCAATAATTATTAAAAATTAATTAAATTTCACATACAAATTCATAATGATTAAATACTAATCATCGTATTAATATATAATAATTCTTGAATGATGAATATCTCATAAATTACATCCTAGGTTCATGTCCTGTTGGCCAGAGACATGAAAAGGGTGTTGAGTACCTCTCGCCATTACCTCACACAAACTTTAAACATCCCGATGATCAATTAAACTGTAGGAAGTTTGGGATGTTTAATAACCAGGGAATGAAGAATAGCCAATCTTGACGTAACTAACCAATGACCTTAAAATCTGATTATTAATGATAAAATAAAACACCAATTTATTATTAATATATTTTAATTGAACTTTTAAGGACGAGTTCCCCTATCTCACTATTGTTCCTCAAAAGATGAATGCGCCTGTTGGTAGAACGGTACTGCTCTTGCCTCTCAAGCGAGATGTCATGGGTTCGATTCCCGGGCCGGTGGAAAGTTGTTCGGACACACTTCCCAGCCTCCCTTGATCCCTGTTCACCTAGCAGCAATGTAAGTACCTGCTGTAAATCGAAAGATGCGAATTCGTATTCAGGGACAAGTTGTTGGAGCTTCCAATAACTTGCTTAGACATAAACCATTGACTCTTCAGGCTTCTATGCCCTTAACTCATGAGATATAAAGGCAAGCATAAACTTAGCATGCTTCCCTGTTGGGAGCTGTAAACGCTTCTGCGCTTCACCTTACACAAGAATGTAGGGGGATGCCCAATAAATGAAAAAAAACAGAAAAAGATGAAGTGAATATGACAATCCCTAGGGCAGGATTTCGCCCTAGAAAACGGTAGGATTCCACCCAATATACGACAGGATTCTGTTCCAGAATATGGTAGGATCCTGCCCCAGAAGATGGTAGGATTCCGCCCAAGAATATGATAGGATTCTGCGCTAGAAAACGATAGGATTCCGCCCCCAGAAGGCGGTAGGATTTCGCCCTAAAAGACTGTAGGATTCTGCCCAAGAAAACGGTGATCCTGACCAGCATAGTATGTAAAGTAACTGAGAGCATTATTAGAAATGCCATGATGGAACATCTACTACAAAACAACCTTGTAAAGGATTGCCAACACAGTTTTATGCCGGGTCGCTCCTAATTAACACAATTACTTAAGGTACTGTACTGGATGTTTGTACCCAAATTCTGGAACAGGGAGGTAATATTGACAATATATACTGTACCTAGATTTTGCCAAGGCTTTGACAGCATACCCCATGAAAGGCTGAAAATTAAACTGGATGGGTATGGGATTCGGGGAAATGTCCTAGTGTTGATCGGAGACTTTCTCCATGGCCGCAAGCAGTATGGTGATTAATGGCATGAAATCATCATGTGTACCCATCACAAGCGGGGTACCACAGGGCAGTGTATTGGGCCTGCTGCTGTTTGTTTGCTTGCTTCATAAATGATATGCCTGATGTTATACATTCCTCCATACTAATGTTTGCAGATGAAGTCAAGTTATTTTGGGAAATTAAGAACAAAGTGGACTGTGAAGAGCTGCAGAAGGATCTCTGTGAGCTTCAAGAATGGTCGAAGAAATGACGGCTAAGATTCAATGTCACATAGTGTAAGAGGCTGCAACTGGGACATACCAATGGTAAGGAGGCATATCATATGTCCTAACGGGATGAAGAAACTGCATTAATTGAGACTGAATGTGAAAAGGACCAAGGTGTGTATGTTGACAATAAGCTGAAGTTCTCGGGCCATTGCAAGAAGGTAAATCAGGGAAACTAAATTATTAGATCTTATGAGATCATTCAGATATCTAGACGGTTCATACCTTGTAATGATCTTCAAGAGTGAGGTGCTTCCCCATCTAGAGTACTTTCACCCCTTTGGTCCCCGTGATATGCTAGGGACTATCAGTTGATTGAAAATATCCAAAGGAAGGCCACCAGACTGGTGCCTGCACTTCGAAACCTTAGCTACCCTGAGAGATTAGAGCACCTGAAATTGCCTAGCTTAGACTACAGACGGGCAAAAGGCGACCTAATTGAGGTGTATAAACATCTCAAAGGGCACCATTCAGTCGAATACCCTTACCTAGAGCTGATGGATGCTCGCCCCACAAGGGGTCACAGCTCGAGGTTGAAGAAGCCGCAAGTCCAGAAAACTGTGAGGGTTAGCTTTTTCGGAGTGAGAGTTGTGAACTCTTGGTACTATCTGCCAGAGAGTGTTGTGACGGCACCGAGTGCGAGTTCTTTCAAGACCAGACTTGACAAGCACTGGAGCAGGTTCGGGTACATTCAGGAGCCAGTGCATGCCCAGTAGTTGCCAACAGTGTGTAACAGAGACGTGACTGTTGTTATTGGAGGCTTTCCTGTATACTGGCAGTTTCAACCCAAAATTAGATTTTGTTTGAAATCTCAGTATAGATACTCCTGAGCATGCTGATTCTGAATCTTTGATCCACGATTCACATGCAGGGTAATTAGTGGTTGTAATGATCCTTGGAAGATTTTAATTACCCTGTACATTATTTCAATGCCGATTACTAGCCAACTAGGAGTTTCTGAGGTGCAATTTTGGTGTTTTTTGTTATTCTGGAAATACTTAATTACAGTAGTTAAACCCTTTAAATTCGAGGGTGGGATGTGGAGGGCGAGAGTAGGTGGGTTCAGTAGGTTGGTTTGGTGGGTTCGGTGAGTGTGTCAGCGGATTTGAGTGTAAAGAAAAAATTGAGATGGCGTATGTAAAAGAGCACATGTGTATACATATCGTCATTACTCTACATAAGAATATGACAGCAACACTTATTTACTGTTCATATATATTTTAATTAATGTTTCTGAATTAAAAAAAATTCTACCCACCAGTGGTGGTAGTTGAAAACATATGGACAGCCAATGTTGTTGTGTGTGGAAGATTTTAATTTAGTGGGCTTTTTAGTCTAAATGGGTGTCCAAATATGAGAGCCTACTGGAAATAGGTGTCCAAATATGAGAGCCTACTGGAAATAGGTGTCCAAATATGAGAGCCTACTGGAAATAGGTGTCCAAATATGAGAGCCTACTGGAAATAGGTGTCCAAATATGAGAGCCTACTGGAAATAGGTGTCCAAATATGAGAGCCTACTGGAAATAGGTGTGAGAGCCTAAATATGAAGCCTACTGGAAATAGGTGTCCAAATATGAGAGCCTACTGGAAATAGGTGTCCAAATATGAGAGCCTACTGGAAATAGGTGTCCAAATATGAGAGCCTACTGGAAATAGGTGTCCAAATATGAGAGCCTACTGGAAATAGGTGTCCAAATATGAGAGCCTACACATAAAGAAACAAACATTCCTGCGCTTTGAGACCAGCAACCTTTAGCAATTCCTCAATAGATGGCGCTGCCGCACCACTGCCACTGGTAAACAAACCACATAGCAGCAAAGGTATATTTTTACTTATTGCAATATATCAACAATAATAGTTAAAAAACTAGTTTTATAGTACTGTATAGAGAATACTTGTAAATGTTAAGTATTGTAATGAGGTAACAGTCTTTGTAAGGGGCTTGTAGGGGTATCGAGATATTAATGTCGTCTAGCACTCAGGATGGAAGGAAACTCTAATGTGGTTTTCTTGTATAATATATAAGTTATATGATAGACAGTCTGGTGCTGGGGGTGCTGTGTGGTGAGGGGCTGCTTGGTAGAGACGTGCGGTGAGTAGCTTGTTGAAGGAGGTAGATGTGCAGGAGCTTCGTTAGAGAAGATGTTGCCTGTTGCTGGCCTCCTGGTCAGTGGCGTAGCTAGAGTGTGTGCCGCCCGGGGCCCTTAGTTTCCCCCGTGACCCTACAAAAAATACATATTGCACAGTGACTCACTCTTTTATATATATATATCTTGATAAAATCACACGGGAAGATGGAAACAACGGAGTACCTTAGCTTTCGTCTTTATTCAAGACATCTTCAGAGGCAACTGTTGCCTCTGAAGATGTCTTGAATAAAGACGAAAGCTAAGATACTCCGTTGTTTCCATCTTCCCGTGTGATTTTATCAAGATTTATCTTATCCACGTTTTCATTGTGGATTTACATGAATATATATATATATATATATATATATATATATATATATATATATATATATATATATATATATATATATATATATATATATATATATATATATATATTAAATAGTTTGCCTTACTGTTGTCAGACAAAAGCCACCCCGATCAAAGTAGGGGGCTTTTGTCTGGGTGGCTTTCGTCTGGGGGGCTTTTGTCTGGGTGGCTTTTGTCGGGGGGGCTTTTGTCTGTACCCCAGTGAGGATAGTGTCTTAGTATAAAATCGCAATGCTGTGAAACAAAATCTTAATATTTAATCTCAGTACCGCAGCAAAAGTCACATCAATATTTTTTAACCAATACTTTAATATTTCTTACCTTATAGTATTATGTCTTCCAACGAAGTAAATAACTGGATCGAAAACACAAGAGAACTTAAAAGTCGTCTAGCCTCCCCTCGTCTTGTCACGATGGAGACTTGTGCAGAACTGAAGTGAATTGCTTGTAACTGGTGGATTGGTCGGCTGTACATGAACTGATATGACCCGAGACTGCATGGTTTTACAGCTACTGGAGACGTTAATCCTTCCCTTTGTATCGGCGGCAAGTTAATCCTCGTCGTATCTGACCTAACACCTGACCCACACCACATGAGCTCACTGGCGTACTTGTTTGAAGTTGTTTCCTTAATCCTCAACAGGTTACAGGTTGTGTGTGTGGCGGGGGGCCTCATAGCAAGGGTGTAGCTCATGACGTGGCCGTGATGATGTGGGTCAGGTGTTAGGTCAGACACGACAAGGATTAACTTGCCGCCGATACAAAGGGATGGATTAACGTTTCCAGTAGCTGCAGATATGGGTGATGAGCAGACCCAAAAGTGCCGCCCGGGGCGGACCGCCCCCCCCCCTAGCTACGCTAGTGCTCCTGGTTGAATGAAATGTTAACAGCGTGGAGCTTGCTGGAGGAGATGTTGCTTGTTCAGGAAAATGGGCAGAATGAGAGTTGCTTGGTGAGGAAGCTCAGGGAAGGACAGCTGGTGGGTCGCCATGCTCGCCGGCAGGAGCGAGGACCGCCAGGCAGGCGAGGAGATGCAAGGGGCAGCCAGGCAGCGGCGGAGGGAGGTGTTGCTTGTTCAAGAAGAATGGTCAGAATGAATCTCAATGGAGAGACAGAGCTTATATACACCCAGCAGCGGCTATGAGTCATGGTGGGAAAACCCGAGAAGTAGCCGGTGACTAGTTCCGTTGCTAAGATACAGCGGGCATTGGAATGCGGATACGCTTGGTTACTAGGGAAGACGGTAACAGGTGGTGGCGTGGCTACGCAGTTAGGCAGTTGTAGGGGAGACGTCCACTACAATACTCCCCCTCCCCTCCAGGCGGTGTAGGAGACTTGTTGTTTGTAGAGTTGCTTAGCACATGTGAGGAAGACCGGGCGGTGCATGCCTCATGTAAGACAACGGCGATGGCGTGATGAGCCGATCGCTGAAATACAACTGTCTAGATACACACGATCTGTGGGAGAAGGGAGAAAAAGGGTGTGTGGAGGCGATGAATGTTGTGCTTCCCTCACGACAGGTACAGGGTCGTCAGATGCGCCTGCTGGGGTGTGTGTGGGCCTGGATCAGGAGCAGGGGCTGGGTCAGCAGAAGCGGGTTAGGGCTCGTGACAGCAGCTGGGTCCACGACAGCAGCAGGGTGCAGGACATTAGCAGGGAGTACCTGAGGGAGAAAAGAGGGGGTGTGGAGGCGATGGATGTTGTGTGCTTCCCTCACGGCAGGAACTGCTGGGCCGGGGTCGGCGTCTGAGGCAGGACGGGTGTGCTGGGGTCGTCAGAATGTGGTGCGTGAGGCAGGAAGAGGAGCCGGTGTCTGCTTGAAGACTGGGAGCGTGATCAGTGTCTCCTCCATCCTGTGTGAGTGCTAATCTCCGGGAGTCACCATTGTAGGGGTATCGAGATATTAATGTTGTCTAGCACTCAGGATGGAAGGAAACTCTAATGTGGTTTTCTTGTATTATATAAGTTATATGATAGACAGTCTGGTGCTGGAGATGCCGTGTGGTGAGGGGCTGCTTGGTAGAGACGTGCGGTGAGTAGCTTGTTGAAGGAGGTAGATGTGCAGGAGCTTCGTTAGAGAAGATGTTGCCTGTTGCTGGATTCCTGGTTGAATGAAATGTTAACAGCGTGGAGCTTGCTGGAGGAGATGTTGCTTGTTCAGGAAAATGAGCAGAATGAGAGTTGGTTGGTGAGGAAGCTCAGAGAAGGACATGCTCGCTGGCGGGAGCGAGGACCGCCAGGCAGGCGGAGGAAAGGCGAGGGTCGCCAGGTAGCGGCAGAGGAGGAGGTGTTGCTTGTTCAAGAAGATTGGTCAGACTCAATCTCAATGGAGAGACAGAGCTTATATACACCCAGCAGCAGCCGCCAGTCCTCTATGAGTCATGTTGGGAAAACCCGAGAAGTAGCCGGTGACTAGTTCCGTTGCTAAGATACGGTAACATCTGGGGACAGCTCTGCTTGGTTGCTAGGGGAGGCGGCACATTGGAATGCGATACGCAGTTGTAGGGGAGACGTCCACTACAGGCTGCTTTCAAAAACCTCTGCTAAAACTCATCACTAGTGTCCTGGAAGACACATGGTAATTTTCGAGGTGCAGGTTGACAACCCTTTATCAGAAAACCGAAAAGCTCTAAAAACCTCAAGTTTTTTGTGGGACTTTTTTTTTTTTTTTTTTAACAGGGATTATTAGCCCACCCAGGCAGAGATCACTGACCCACATCGGGGCGAAAATGTAATAGTAATAATAATTATTATTCATAGGAAATAAAAATTTTAATAAAAATACACCAACATAAAATAATAATTATTACAATAATAATAATAATAATAAAATATAATAATAAAATATAATAATAAAATTAATAATAATAATAAAATATAATAATAAAATTAATAATAATAATAATAATAATAACAATAATACTGTAATAATAAAATAATAATACAGTAAAGAAATACAAGAATGAAAAAAGATCAAAAGTGAGAAACACGACCTAGACCTATGAATTATTATTATTATTATTATTATTATTATTATTATTATTATATTTTAGACCCCCAGGCCCCAATGTGGGTCAGTGATCTATGCCCGGGTGGGCTAATACACATAGAGGGGAAAAAAAAAATCATTCTGAAAACCGAAATGCCTCTGGCCCCAAGGATTTCGGATTTCGGATTGTCAACCTGTATATTTTTATCATAAAAAGCGTCTTTGAAGCCAAAAAATACGGTAATTGCCCTTTTACTACAACTTTTCTTCAATATTAAATACAGCCTTCAAAATTTTTAGTTTGCATTACCGTGTACAGGCAAAGGTAACAACTTGGTATATTTTCTTATTTAACATTTACTACTACTTTTATTTCTTCACTAAACAGAGATTTGCAACTTTGAGAGACTGATAGAAAATGATGGATCGGTTGAGAAAAATGTATAAATCGTGTCGAAAAAGATTTATTTTGCACACCGATCAGTTTGACGTCAGTAGTGGGGAAATTTCTTGAATCAATTATAGCAGATAGCATCTGATCGCATCTGGAGAAAAGCAAATTAATCTACGACTCGCAACATGGGTTTACAAAGGGAAAATCTTGTCTAACAAATCTGCTGACGTTTTTTAGGAAAGTCTTTGAAGTAGTAGATAATGACGAAAATTACGATGTTATTTACTTAGACTTTAGTAAAGCATTTGACAGAGTACCGCATTAGAGGCTTCTCAGAAAAATTAAGGCTCATGGTATCGAGGGGAGAGTTTTAAATTGGATAAAATCATGGCTCACCGATAGAACGCAGAGGGTCAGCGGAGATGGTGTTAAATCTGAGTGGGGCCGTGTAACCAGTGGGGTTCCCCAGGGGTCAGTACTAGGCCCACTCTTGTTCATAATCTACATAAACGATCTAGATACTAGGATCAGCAGTGACATAAGCAAGTTTGCGGATGACACCAAAATAGGGCGGCAGATTAATTCAGGGCAGGATGCAAATGCATTACAGGAGGATCTAAATAAACTGCAGGAGTGGTTAGAAAAATGGCAAAAGAAATTCAACACCAGCAAGTGCAGCGTACTTAATATTGGAAAAACAAATACTGACAATGTATACAGCCTTAACAACATCAACCTAGAGAAGTCGACTTGTGAAAGAGACCTAGGGGTACTTGTAAGCCCGGACCTACGGCCTAGAAAACAGTGCGTTAATGTTCGAAATAAGGCAAACAGAGTATTGGGTTTTATATCTAGAAGTGTAAGTAATAAGAGTGCAGAGGTCTTATTACAACTATATCTTGCGCTAGTCAGGCCGCACCTCGATTATGTGGTTCAGTTCTGGTGCCCTTATTATAGAATGGATATCAATTCACTAGAGTCGGTGCAGCGAAGAATGACGAAAATGATTCCCTGGACTTAGAAACCTTCCATATCAGGATAGGTTAAAGAAATTTAACTTGCATCTCCTAGAAAGACGAAGAGTGCAGGGAGATATGGTAGAAGTATTTAAGTGGGTGAAAGGAATCAATAAAGGGGATATAGATAAAGTTCTTATAATATCCGAGCAGGATAGGACTCGGAGCAACGGATTTAAGTTGGATAAGTTTAGGTTTAGGAGGGAGATAGGAAGAAACTGGTTCACAAATAGGGTGGTGGACGAGTGGAACAAGCTTAGCAACTTTGTAGTAAGTGCTGGAATTCTGGAAAGTTTCAAAAGGAGGCTAGATAGATTCATGGATGATAGAGAGTGGTTGTAACTCTCGACAGGAGCTGCCATGCACAGGCTAACTGGCCTATTGCAGACTCTTTATTTTCTTTATGTTCTTATGTTAACTGCAAGAACATTACCCTATGGCCCGTTACTTCAGTTCCATTCTCATCTTGCCGTTACTAAGCTTGATCACTAATTATGATATACAGTATACTGTATATGATTAACTGTACATAAAATTTTTTATTTATAAATACTAGAAATGATCAATGACAATTTTAATGCACTTGTAGGCTTCATAGCACAAAATAATTCTGTTAAATTTATAGGACATTGAAGTTGTAGCTTATTTATAAATTGCTCTACTATTACAAATTCTTCTTCGTGGCTTTGGAGGCTGCAGACATCCAAGACCTGTCATCTCTGCTACAGTCGATCCCTTAGCGGGCTAACTTCACTATTGTAGTTCATACACCTCAATGGGCCAACCTGAAATATTAACACTTGTCGAAACCAATTTCTATTTCTGCAATATGTCCTTTGTAAAACTACTAAAACACCTTACATGTAATACTGTACTTCTTTTCCTTCAACAGCTACAGACTTGGGGCCAATATTTAGATATCAGGCAGGATAAAAGCTCTGCTAAAGCCACCACGATTACTTAAATATTTTACCAAAATGCATAAATACTAGTTGTCTTCCCATACGAAGAACTTTTAAAAAATGAGCATCTAACTACGCCTTCATCATTACATAGGATAATACCACCACTGTTTCTGTACTACAATCATCGTTCTGATATCTTCATCACTGAATGAACTTTATTACTGTACTGTATAAATATCTCATTATGCTATGACTTCTCCAATAGAAATATACAGCTCATTTAAAGAGCTTGTAAGTTTCCTATGAATATAAAACATTAACAATAATTATTCTCACCTGAGCATAAAGTGCTGCACCAACCAAGGTCAAACAACCTTCCATATTCTTGCACCTCCACACACTTATCTTGGAATAAAAATAAAATAAAATACAGTATATATATATATATATATATATATATATATATATATATATATATATATATATATATATATATATATATATATATATACAGTGAACCCTCACTTTACGCGGTTAATTCAACCCACAGGGTACAGCGGAAAGTGAGAAACGCGTAAAGTGAACAACATAACATATGGGATTAATTGAAATAGAGACCGGGCCGACCCCCAAACTCCACTTTTTCAGACACAATACCTATGTTGTAGTAAAAATAACTTCTTAATTTTATGATGGTATGCACACACAATTAATAATTAAGAGAAATATCAATAATATTAGGTTTTTTAACACTTACATTAGTAGAAAAGATGGCTGGGCACACGGGGATGGGGGGTTGGTTCCGAGGCAGAGGGCAGATTATTGGCCCTCACCTGTATCACTTGTATCAATTGTATCACTATCCACCACAGAGGCTTGCAGGGCCTCTTTATCAAACCCCTCAAAGTCCATATAAGTCCATATCCTCACTATAATTATCTCTATCACTGATTTGGGCCGGCTGTGGTGGGTGGCGGGTGAAGAACTCGGTAATGTTTTGATGACTGGGCGACCTTGTGCGCACCCTGCTCGCGCCGCTTACACAACATGGCGGATGGCAGGAGAGGGCGGGAGGTTTGCAACCAAAAATGGCGCGGCTCGCCAGCCGCTCTCCGCGTAAAGGGGTACACGCACCGCGGAATGTGAGCATTCCGGTTTCGGCATGGTACCGCGTAAACGTGGAAACGTGGAATGTGGGACTGCGTAAACGTGGAAACGTGGAATGTGGGACCGCGTAAAGCGAGGGTTGACTTATATATATATATATATATATATATATATATATATATATATATATATATATATATATATATATATATATATATATATATATATATATATATATATAAAATACAGTATTTAAGTTGAAACCCATATCATGATACAATACATATAAACTTCTCAAAACTTTATTTTTACTTTTCAATTACAAATTTTAAAATTTTGGATGAAAAACAACTTTAAACCAAAGGTAAATTTAACTTTGCCACAACTGTGGACAAAAACCCGAGAATTGGTACAGTTGTAGCTTGTGGTATTAGAAAGTTTTGGGTCCTAAAGGGCAAAGGTTTCAAGGCCAATCGGGGTATCAAGGTCAGATGCTAAATACAGTCCTAAAATGACTCCCTGAAGGTCTCCAAGGCTGGTTTAGGTGTCTAAGGCACAGGCACTAGGTCACCTGGTCATACACACAGGGTCATATTGTCAATCACATGACTGCTAAGTCTGCTTACTCTTGGAACAACATTATGCATATACAGTGTATACAGTATACTGTTGAACGTCATGGACCATGGGTTTGTTTTTGTGCCAGGGACCATCTCAAAAGACAATAATGTGTTTGGTGTAGTTGAGAAATCCTATGCAGCAGTGATTGTAAGACTAAAAGAGTTTGAAAGTTTGGCAGACTGCAAGAAAGTTTTCTGTATAATCCTAAGGAACTAACCCAGGGAAAATGTGTAACCACTAAGGCCAAATGGCATAAGAAGTGCTACGACCAAGATTCAGCCAGGTCTCTTCAAAGTGTGCAGGTTAAAGCCCTCCAGCATTCAACATATCTAGATTCTACCCGAGCCATCAATGTCACAAGCTATCGCGCAGACTGTCACTGGACCTTTAACTTCAGGAAGGCTAACTTGTCCATCTACCATAGACATTTGTCTCATTTATGGGAAATCAGACAAGAACCTCCACTGTGTGTCACAACATCCCAGGATGTCAACCTTAAGATGAGAATTCAGATCCTCCAGGACTTTGATAACATGGCCAGACAGCCACATGGGGGTGATCTTATGACAGATGATGCATTTTATCATTTTGTGTCCGACAACCAATTATGTAGCAAACAACGAGAGGCACCACACAAACCCAAAGATCAAGGTAGAAAGACATGGCTTTGGGTTCTTGAGGAGCTCTATGGTGAAATCAGCTGGGAAGTTGGTGAAGGAAAAATGTCTTTCAAGCTCGGAGAACTGAGGGAATGACTGTCTGAGACACTGAAAAAATGGGGCTGTGAAGCAGGTTATGTTCATCACACTCAACTGAAAGAACTGATCATTGGTTGTTTTTCTGGCTTGAAAGAGGAGACTGATGGGAAGAATGTGATCTTTGTGTTCCTTGACACCAGAAAATCAATCAATGCGGATGCTGCAGAAAGTGATTCTTGTATCCTTGCAAATTGTGGGCATTCTTTGCCGGGAGATTGAATATGACCCATTATGGTCTTTCAATTGTGAGTTTGAGGATGGCTCCCAGGAAAGGCCATTCCCCCAGACTAAATCCAGCCAGCCGACAATGAAAATTGGACAGCTGAAGGTTTTCAACACTGTTTCGAAATGGGCTACTCTCCCAGTGACTTTGTTCCTTGGCCTATACTGTCACTCGCAATTCAGAAATAAGATATTTGTTAATTTCCTCTATAGACTTGGACTCTCCGACAGCTACAAAAAGTCATCTACCATGAACCACAGGTGACCTCATTCTTTTTCAAACAATTCACAAAAGAAGGGTTGGTTTGCCCAATGAATATACAGAAAGGTGTCTTTACAATGGGTATGATCAATAATATCACTCATAATCCAATGTCCACTACAACGAAAGAAGCTTTCCACGGGACAGCCATGAGCCTGTTTCAGGCCAAGTCAATACATGAACCAGGAGCTCCTTGTGAGAAAGGATCATGTGAGGAGGTTGAGACTGAAGGTTTGCGGAAGTCATATACATTTGTCTGTCAGCTGGATGTAGATATCACAAGAGGTGCAATACCACCCATGCTTCCAATCACCATTCCAGAGAATCTGCCAGTCTTTGAAAAGGTATACAAAGAGGAACAAGATTGCCTGAACCATATTACACAATCCCAAGCTCAGGGGTCCTCCAAAGAAGTGTCATGGCTTGAAACACATGGCAGAACTTTGGTAAAGAATTAATGCAGACAATGAGCAGTCTCCCAATGATGGGCCTCTCCCCTATCAGTGCAATGGATGAAAGCTTTAAAATTCTTCAATGGCTCCCATGCCAACTGTATAAGTCAATCTCCTACAGAAAGCACTGTTCTGCCACAAATCTCAAAAAGTGAAGTGCCTTCCACCAACAGCAGATGCTATACTCCTCCATTCAAACAGAGTCCCATATCAAGCTTTCATCTAGGCCAGAAGTGACACTCCTCTACTGAAGATGCCATCACCAGAAGATTACAGAGGGAAAGACTCAAACACCTCCTCGTGGAGCCCCCGGTGGATATCCCAGTCACCTCATGGAGCCCCCAGTGGATATCCCGGTCACCTCATGCACCACCCCAGCAGTGTTGATGTTAAAAAACCATGTAGCTCCAGCACCTGCATTCATTTGTGCACTTTCTCCTGCAATAAATGAGGACCACTACCTCATGAAAGCCTTGTGTGTTTGAGCAAAATTTTTTTTCCATGAAATGTGTTACGTATAAATTCCTAATAATTTCCAGCAATTGGTGTAATGATGTCACTGAGCTGTGGTTTGTACCTGAATGGTTATTATGGCAGTATTACTATTATAAGTAGAAGATCAGGAGATGATTCAGTGGTAACATGCATCATTTGTTCATTTCAAAGTTCAATAAAAACATTATAAACACATTTTTATATGTCGCCCATATTATTATTATTATTACAGTACGGGTGTTATTTTTTGCAGCAACAACGCATTTTTTTTAATCATGACTCTGGTCATTGCTCAAGGTCTCTTCAGTTTAGATCGTTAGCAACATTATAATCACTTTTGTCTTGTTATGATAATTCATATGATAGGTCACATATAATAGTTTATGCCTAATGCCCTTCTAAGAGTAAGCAGACCTAGTGGTCACATGATTGACCTTATGACCCTGTGTGAGACTAACAAATTATATATCAGATGGATCACCATGTAATACTAATGAACGCTTTGTTCTCTGCAGGTTTTTGACCATATCAATAATATCGAGTGCGTCACAGGCGGGTTTCAATCATTCCCTTCGACTTGCCCGTCACCCGACCGCCCTTAACTAAGGTGGTCACACACCAAATCTACTTCATTTACAAGTACGTACTGTATATACAAAGTTTTAAAAAAGAATTAAGTGGGTGTTTACATTACAGAAGTAATGAGTTCATAAATTATTGCTGCTGCTAGTTGGAATCACAGTAAGTAGCATTTGGCATAAGTTATGGTATCTTGAATCTTTAGTTTAATTTAACCAATAATTTCAAAACACATTTCGCTCTTAGGGTATCACCTCTAAATAGACCATCTGACATAGGCCTTATTTAAATTTTAAAGAACTGTGCATAAAAATCATTAAAGTTAGTAAAAGTGTTAAAGCAAAACAATGTAGTACTGTATAGAGTAACTTGAGAGACCTTAAGACCCAGGAAATTTTAAAATTCTCTAAATTGGTTTGGTCTTTGTCCCTGGCTTGAGGATCTATTTGTGCAGGCAGTCTCCAGGTTACGTACAAGTTCCGTTCCTAGGGACATTCTTCAGTCGAAAATATACTGAAGTCTAACTACATACTCTATAGTGTATGTGCATACCGTACTGACAGAACAATGTTTAAAATCCCACTATATCGTAGCCTTAGTCCTTATATGCAAGTGATTCTGACTAATGCAATGAAGGTTTTGTACTGATAAACTGAACGACGTCCAGATTTTCGGAGGGACAGTCCTGCTTTTCAGATATGTGTCCGGTTTTGTCAAGTAATCACGACAATGTCCTGCCTTTGGAGCATACTTTTATAAATGTTCCTCTTTATTACAATTGCTGCCATTATGTACAGTCACATTTTGTTTTCTTTATTTTGTTTTTTGGTATGTTATGTTCTTGAACAATTGTTTGGCACTGAATGTAGATCTCCCTAGATGGAGTCTGACTGTCTGTCTGATAACCAGTCCATACTGGGACTGTACATGTACACACTGGCCGCAGAGACAGCAGCCATAGTTGCCATTGAAAATATTGACAATTAGAATATATTTGGTTGGTTTTTGTGCACAAAAACCTTCACAAGTGATTCTAATTCTTGGTAACATTCTTTTAAGCAACAAAAATTCACACTATTGGAGGCAGAAAATTTGGTAAAATGGCATCTAAAGTATGGATAGCACATTGAAAGTGCTGGTTTAGTAGCCTTAGTGCTGAGGCAGTATAGGCAGTGCTGTGTGTACACATGTGAAGGAAGTGATCACAAAATTATCTAAAAGAAAGCATACATTTAATGCACATCTGCAGTCTAAATACCCATTTATTACAGAAACAACTGAAAGTGACATACGGTGTGAGACTTCAACATTGCAAATGGTGGGATTAGTGACATTACTAAGAACCTCAGCTCAAAGAGACATAAGTCTGCGGATGTCAGTGCTCCATTTACAGACATAAAGTACCTACAGTATGGATTCTTTTAAAAGTGTGATGCCTAGCAATAAGGATTTAGACGTGGTTGCTTACCATACAGTCAGGGAGAACCAAAGTTTTTTATATACATACTAACTGTATAAAAAAATTTCAAACATGCTTTAAACGAAAATTAGGTGCGCTAGAACAAAGTGTGAAGCAATTGTTAAAAATGTATTTGCTACCATTGCTGTCACAAATTATAAAACAGTTGAAGGATGCTCATTTTGTAACAAAAAACAACTATGTGAACATCAAGCTGTTTCCTGTTTTAATTCACTTCATTCAGCCATATGGAGGTGCTCAAGAGGGCATGCAAGATTATTCATCAGCTGTAAACAAAATAGTAATAGAGTTTTATAACACGTGTTCAGTACTTAGATCAATGGTCGGGTTACATATAAAACCTTGAGCCTTTTTTCTTTTTTTCTTTTTTATGGGGAATAGCCCACCCGCGCACAGGTCATCGACCCACAACTGGGCCTAGAGGGTGAAAAAATAAGAGTAAAAAGAAAAAGATTATATTAATCTACACCACAAAGATGCCGGAAAACCAGCTTTTGAAGTGAGACAGATCATAGGAGTATGGAAACACAGAATAAGGCAGAGCATTCCACAGTTTAGCTGTGTGAGGAAAGAAGGATCTACTATAACGGGTTATTCTAGTGTGACCGAAATCCAGAGAGAAACGGAGGGCACCGCGGGTAAGACGAGTGTTACGAGCCCACGGCCTTGTCGGTGGTACACAGGATGCCAAATCCATCGAACATACCTATAAAAGAGAGAGTGAAGCAACATTGCAGCAAAGAGAAAGGAAAGAAAGATTATCAACTAAAGGAGGAGAGTCAATAAGATGAAATCCCTTTGTTTCCACCCTATCTAACAGTTGGACAGAAGAAGAGCCACCCCAGATATGAGAACAGTACTGTACTCCGAGTTAGGACGAATGAATCCCTTCTAATGTATACTTGAAGCAACTGCTCAGGAGTGAAATCAATACGGCATCTGTACAGCATTCCTAGCTTTCGGGAGGCAGCTTTAGCAATGTTGAAGATGTGTGGCTTCCATGACATATTAGAGGAAATGGTGAAGCCTAGCACTGTCTCATTTTAGAATTTGGCAGAATGATTGCATCCTGAAATGTGATTAGTGGAAGATCATCTAATTTGGAAAGTGTAATTGGTAAATACAGTACCGAGTTTTATTACTATTGAATTTAACCAAGTTTCTACCTCCCCATTCAGAGATGCTGCACAGATCCGCATTGATAGCTGTAATGATATCAGCTCTAGAAACAGATCTAGTTTAAGAATTAGGGATAAGGGGAAAATGTGAAGAAGAGTGAAGAGTAGAATCATCAGCATAAGAATGGATAGAATTAGTAGTAGTGTGCAGTAAACCATTGATAAAAAGAAGGATGAGAGAAGGTGAAAAAACAGAACCCTGTGGGACACCACTATTGGTAGAAAAAGAGCGAGATATCGATCCCTCGACAACAACTGCCATGGATCGGTTCTCAAGGAAGCTAGAAATTAGAGAACAAAGTGGGGGAGAGAAACCATAAGAGGGAAGTTTAGATAGCAAAGACTTGTGCCATACCCTGTCAAATGAAAAATAAAGCTGCTTATGTACAGAGAAAAGTTACGTAGATAGTACACAAACTGATTTTGTACTGAATTATTGCATGAAATAAAAATTAAATTCAAATGGAGCCACTAAAATAATTGCAATGAATATTTTGAAGTTTTAATAATGATTCTGGGATAAGTTACCTTCTGTACTGTAGCCTGTTCAACTTTGCAAATGAGGGCAGATTGGCTGGCGGACATAGATGCTTCGAGTCACTACAGTTCTTTAGTATTTAAACTATCTTGCTCATATTCTGATAATTTAAGGGTTAACATTTCTGTGTTGATCTCATAATTTTTGCACTTGGGGAAGCAAAAATTAGCATGTGACACACAATGGTTACAAATATCATAGAGAGAACAAGAAAAAGAATAAGAATGGAGGAGTTAATGATGTTTGGTAACTTGTTCCACTCATCTATTTCCAAACCAATGTTTACCTATCTCGTGCCTAAATCTAAATTTTTCTAATTTAAAACCATAGCTACAAGTTTGCTCCTGGTTGGATGGTTTGAGTACCTTTGTTGTATCACCTTTGTTTAGCCCTGACTTCCATTTATACACCTCGATCGGTTAGGTTAGGTTGGGTTAGGTTAGGTTAGATTAGGTTAGATTAGATTAGATTAGATTAGATTAGGTTAGGTACATGCACTTGATCTATTAACTCTGATTAAATTTAAGTTTACCAACTTTTTGTGACTTCGTGACACCAAATACTAGTCGAGGTTAGGTTGGGTTAGGTACATGCACTCGATCTATTAACTCAGATTAAATTAAGTTTACCAATTTTTTGTGACTTTCTGACACCAAATACTAGTCGAGAAGTGATTAGCAGTCCGACTTATTCATCTAGGACCATTATTTGACTTCATTAAGGCTATATTTGGCTACATTTGGGTAATTAGTCGGACCGCATTGTTTACATCTGCCACCACACGATGACGCGACTGTGGGAATGTGAACGTTAACTCTATATATAGAAAACTAAGCATTTGCCCAAGAAAATAATAGAACCGAAAGTAATCAGCGTACAAAACTGTCTAAAAACACCCCTCCTCCACAATTACCGAACCGCTGACGGTCTGAATCGGAAGTAAAACACCGTTAATATGAAGAATAGTGGGCGCAAGCGACAACCAACCCAACTGCACTCCTTAATCCTCACTGTGATTAAATGGCAGTGTCTGCTCCCTCCCCAGTGTTCCCACAAGTTCAGATGAAGAATTCCCTGGACTAAGGTTGAAAATTTCCTAGATTGAATCAAAATTCCCCAAATCCATTTTCCACACACACACACACACACACACATATATATATATATATATATATATATATATATATATATATATTATATATATATATATATATATATATATATAATATATATATATATGTAATAGGCCCCTGTCTCATCAACAGAACGTATTATATAAATGGGTCAATACATCTGATATTATATTCAGATTCACCACCCTGTAACTTTCCACTGTCTATGAGTAAGACATGAGATTGACACGTGAGCGGGCAACTTACCCAAGAGGGCGAGACCCACAGCTCAGCATATCTGTAAGCACGCACTGCGATGCCCCTTAGCTTCAGTAGCTCACCTCAACTCATATCGAAAGGACGTGACCAAACGTTTATCATACATAAACGCCGTCCCTTTCTCATTCACTCCTAGACAGTGAGACTTACGGTTGATATACACTCAGGAATTATATATACAACCTTTTATAATAAAACAAAGGAACTACCGTTTGGGTTTCGTTACTTAAAACCCAAATATAAATATGTGTGAACGGACTGGTTAATTGGACAAGCAGCCGATTCATATAGGTGGCAAGCGGTGTGTACGGATTCTTCAAACTGGTAGTCGTATCATCCGTCTGTGTCTTGTGAAAAACAAGAAACCACACAGCAGTGACGCGTTACATAATCCGAGTGTTTAAAACTATATCCCGTATTGAGACGATATGTAGTGAGCGCTCCTTATCTCTGTCACATACAAATACGTGCAGAATTCGTAATATACAAATATTACAGCCTGTTGGTACATATCCAGATTGAGCCGGTTGAGATAGACTCCACTCAGCATTCCCTAGACATTACAGTGTTGCAGTGTTGAACAACAGTTTCGTAACCTGGAATTCAATTGGTATTTCACTAGCAGCTGAGCAGTATTGTTGTGTCGTCAGCGCGAATTACGAATTCCGGTGTCATCATACAGATCTCCATATATACGTGGTCTGTGAAGAATTGGCACACGGCAGTTTTCGCCAGCGAACGACCAGTGTGATAACCAATCATCTGTTTTCTGATCACCGGAGGAGGAACTCACCTAAATCAAGTGGACTCGTCTCTCACCAAAGCAGAAGCGTCATCTCGTTGCCAAGGAAACCAGCAGCGGCGCACGCATCCTAGGAAGAGGCAACACCCACCACTCCACTCAGAACTCTTGAAGGATCACATTTTCTATACAGACGTACTACTCTGTATAAATAGGTATTTAAATTACATAGTTTTACACACATGAACACGTTCGAGAGATATCTTCACACCAATAGGTTCGTCGGATAGGATTATTTCAATGATAAAGTGTCGAATGTAAGATTAATGTATTGAAATCCTATAATTTACAGTAGTTTGTAAGTGTCTGTCTACTTATTGATAGTTTAATAATTAACTACAAAACATATTCATTTGTCTTGTAAATGAGAGGCAAGTGATCTACTTACTGTTAAGTATTCATTGACCCAAGGGGGCTAATAGATAATTTCTAAGTTTCCCATGTCTAATGTAGATGAAATCGAACGCCTAGCGCAACTATTTGCTGATAACCAACTCATCGATGATCAAGCCCAGACTGACATAGATTTTGAGTATGGAACACAGTTAAATGAGTCGGTAGGAAGTAGTGAGAAAGTTATAGACGAATCATTTGACGACTTAAACCGTCGTACCCTACGGTCTGGTAATCACTATAGTACCTCACCTAAGTATACTAAAGCAGTTACCCCTGTTACAGGTGATGGTGTGTCTGTTGCTAAATCGGTAACAACCTTATTAACCCAGCCTTCTGTTAAGAGTAAGAATACTAATTTGCTTAATACTAACACTAAAATGGCTTCGTCTAACCCTCACACCATTACTAATACCACACCTAAAGCTGATAATGTCATTAATATCATGCAGCGCGGTGATTATGTTCGAAATTTCACGGGACAAGACGATTATAGGGTCGCACATTTTATTCGTGCATGTGAAGATAGCATGCGCAATAGTCACATAACGACTGACGAAGATAAGAAAGCATATGTACGTTCCCATATAACGCAGGGTTCCTATGCAGGCAGTCGTTTAAATGCGTTTGGTTTACAAAGCCCTGACTATGAAAAGTTCAAGAGAACGCTAATTGGGATTTTTGGGGGTAGGTCACAGCTGGGCCAACTGCAATGGATCTTCAGATGGTTGGATCGCTGTATTCCAGGTATACGAAACGAAACACCCGTTGACGCTGTTGACATCGCGGGCGAGGTTCGCCAGGACATGCAAGCGACCTTCCGGTCATCAGGCTGGTACAACTCATAGGGTGATATGCCGCCAGAAAATGTGGAAATATTGATAGAACTAATAAGTTTTCTTCTTTCCGTCCGTGTTCCCTTATATAGCCGGGCACAGGAAGTACAGTATGAACCACCCTTGGATATGGTGGAATACGCAAACAAGCTCTGTCCCCAGGCTACGGGCCCCTTACTGGCGCAACCCTCAGTGACGTCACCACAACCCCAGCAGTCTCAGATGCCACAGATGCCTCACTCCCAGACTCCTTATGCGACACACTTAGCTCCGATCGCTCCTCCCCGCCTAACATATAAACAGAAAACATCGTTACGATGCGCACATTGTAATAAACGTGGCCACGTAATGGAAGATTGTTTTCAGCTCCGAGGTAATAGTGCAAATAAAGCCACACCCGGTGCAAAGCCATTCTCAAGGTCAAACAGAGAGGTAGCTAAAGCAGCACCTCCTCCTCCTACCCAGACAGCGCGCAAATGGTGCGCTCTTCACAAATCGACATCTCATAGTTCACATGAGTGCGATATACTAATAAAAGCTAGGGGAGTGGACCTAAGTGAAACGGAGGTGTCGTATAGGCGCAAGCAGAAACGTCCCCAGGACAAGTCATCGGGGGAAGACCAGCGCACACTACACCAAGGAGAGGGATAGATAGGGAAATTCCCGCCCCTCCTTACAGCACTTCTATAGCGGCGCTTAGAAAAGTGGAAGTGTTGTCAGTACCGGTGAGAGTGGATAATACCAGATTGGCTCTTGATATAGACACAGGTGCTTGCGCTAATGTATTGGCCTTGACATCATATCACGAGTTACAACGTAAATTCCCTCACCGCAAATTCAAATGGAGGCCTAGTAACGCTGAGCTCGAAGGAGTTTCAGGTACTCAGCTGAGCATCAAAGGAATGGTGACGTTACCACTCAGATTCTCAAGACGTGGTACGCCCTTCTACGCGGACTTTTATATAGTTCAGCAGTTCAATTTGCCAGCTGACGGGTTACTTGGTCTACCAACTCTTCGAAAGAACATGATAGATGTTCATCCACGTAATAATAGTGTTACGTTTAAAGGTGTTTCCTACACAGCAATGAGTCATTCTGAACCTATGCTCACCGCTAGGACGAAAGTGTTGTCTACCAATCCTATTAAGAGGAAGGCGGATCATGCGTCAGAGATATATCTCGACCTCAACCACACACCTTCCCAGCGTGATTACAGCAGCAAGAGTTGGAAGATAGTACCTGTAATGTTGAAGAGTACTCTCCATTACCAGAATGAGGAATTCACCAAAAACAAAAATCCTGTGAGCTAAAGTGAACATTAGTTTCTGCAAATGATTCGTTCACTGCCCAGGGTGTGACAGGACGTGACTGCAGTTGTTGTGACTGTTCATCAATCAACATCCTGTCAACAAAATTCTTTCGTATGGCGTGAACAACCCCCAGTTACCAGCACCCAGCACCCACCCTAGTGATGATGACACATCCGGTCTGAGAGATGGTCTCAGCATTCTGAGGTATGGTGTTGTGGATGACGTTGTGTAACAATTAGCGGCGGTTTGCTGTACTCAGGATTTTTGTGAGCATTGACCCAATCACCGGACCTTGGAATCAGCTGTGTCTACTGTGACACACACACACAAGTCTACGGGATTGCGGGAGCAATTTCACATTATCAAGAAATTAAAGAAAGGATGTTATGTGTGTGATTTTCTAGATATCACAGCAATGTCGAAGTGCAACCAAATAAATTCCTAATTCGAGGTATTGTTGCGAATTGCCAACAGACTCGACTGGCCAGGATAGATCAAATAGCGCCACATGTTAAGGTGATCGATCATCCTCAGGGCAAGACACGCCTGTTAGAGCTGCTTGCCGACTACAGAAATAGTAGCCTTGCCAGGGGAAACGCTAGGTCAGACAGATTTAACATCCCATCATATAGCGTTAAAGGAAGGAACCAACCCTATTTACGTACCAGCTTATAGACTACCTCATAGCCAGCGCGCTGTAGTGCAAGATATGGTACAGGGTATGTTAGATGAGAATGTCATTAGACACTCAAAATCCCCCTTTAATAGCCCATTATTCCTCGTCCCGAAAAAGGATGGTGGATGGCGCCCTGTCATAGATTTCAGGCGCGTAAATAATCAAACAATCCCTGATAGGTACCCAATGCCTATCTTGAGTAACATATTGCAATCCTTAGGCAAGGATAATGCGGTATTTAGCAACTTAGATTTGCTTAGTGGGTATTGGCAAATACCACTCGATGAAAAATCACGAGAAATCACGGCATTTAGCACGCCTCTAGGCCACTTTGAGTTTCTACGAATGCCATTTGGTCTCAGAAATGCCCCACTAACATTTCAAAGAATGATCAACACCCTGTTTGCCGGACTAATTGGTAACACAGTCTGCGCTTATTTGGATGATCTAATAGTAGTCAGTAAGGACGTCGATTCCCATCTGATAAAACTGCGTGAAGTTTTGGCCAAACTTTCCACAGCAGGACTCAAAATAAAACTCTCAAAGTGCGAGTTTTTAAAATCCAGAATCCATTTCCTTGGTCATGTAGTTGACGGTGAGGGCATACACACAGTTAATGATAAAGTCAAAGCTGTATCTCAGTTCCCGCGTCCTACCTCAAATGATCATGTGCGTAGCCTTCTCGGATTATCTGGTTATAATCGTTCCTTTATCAAGGACTATGCAACATTAGCATCGCCCCGAACGAGGTTGCTCAAAAAAGATGCAGTGTTTATATAGGATGCTGAACACGAGGAAAGTATTACGGCATTGAAGACAGCGCTAACCAATGCCCCGGTTCTAGCATTCCCAGACTACACTCAACCTTTCACTCTCTGTACTGACGCTCCCGGAATTGGAGTCGGAGCAGTGCTCATGCAAGAGGACACGCGTGGGAAGTTTAGAGTGATAGCATTTGCAAATCGCAAACTAATCGATGCTGAAACACGTTATTCGGTGACGCATTTAGAAACGTTAGCCGTTGTGTGGGCACTTAAGAAGTTCAAAGACATTATCTTTGGCTACAAGATAACTGTTTTTACTGATCATGCGGCAGTCACCGAACTGTTCCATGGCAGAAACTTATCAGGCAGATTAGCACGCTGGTATCTGACAATTCAAGAGTTTGACCCCGAATTTAGGTATTTACCTGGGAGGGCGAATGTTGTCGCCGACGCTCTGTCAAGAAATATAGCACCAGTTATGCCTGTATCAACATTCACTCTTTCGCAGCTGGAAGATGAGCAACGACGCGACCCATATTGGTCAGCTGTTATTTTTGCTCTCGAATCGGGCGAGGATGTTAAACTCCCCAAGTTATTTCTTCCCTTAAGTCAGTTTGAATTACGACATAACATACTCAATAGGACGAGAAAATCTCCTGAGGGTAATGTGTCTCAAATAGTCGTACCTGACACGTTGTGCAAAGCAGTAATGACATTGTTCCACGATGTCCCACAAGCAGGTCACCAAGGTCGTGATAAATGCTTAGCGGATTTACGAAAGAAGTATTTCTGGAACACTATGAAGAAAGACATAGAATTACACATAGCTAATTGTTTGGCATGTGCTCAACATAAAAGATCGACAGGATCACCTGCCCCGATTCTACAATATCCTACACCAGACCGTCCGTTTGACACAGTCGCTGTTGATGTGTTACAACTCCCAATGAGTCATCAGGGATCAGGATACGTCTTAGTGTGTGTGGATCATTTTTCCAGGTTCGTGGTCTTGGTCCCACTAAAAAGCAAAACGGCCGAAGCAGTAGCCTATGCATTAGTGATGAATCTCATATGTCCATATACTACGCCTAAAGTTCTACTCTCTGATAATGGAACAGAGTTCAAGAATGAGCTAATAGAGCATATATGTTTACAATATGGAATTACACAAACTTTTGTGACAGCTTATCATCCACAGGCTAATGGCCTTGTTGAAGAACCAATCGTAAAATCCTAGAAATACTGCGTCCAATCGTTAATGGTTTTCAATACGCATGGGAGGATTGGTTACCGCAGGTTGCAGCGTCGATTAATGGGTCAGTTAATAGCTCTACGGGCAAAACACCCTACTATATTGTCTATGGCACATATAAACGTCTGCCTTACGACATCCTTACAGAGGCGCCATACCCGGTATATAATACGGATGATTTTGCGGCAAAACAAATTCATGTCTTTACAGAAATTCATAACCAAGTACGATCACAGCTAGCGGCGTCACGCGCCGAAATGATCATCAAACAACATAAACATGCTAAACCTATCGCACTGAACGTTGGGGACGCTGTTATGTTACAGGTACCTGAAAGGAACTCCAAACTTTCGGCGAAATTTTCTGGTCCATTCCGCATAATCTCAAAAGAAGCAGGCAACAAATTCAAAATATGGAAGCCTAATGCACAGATCGCAGATGTCGTGCACGCGGATCGTCTGAAGAAGACCCAGATAAATGTCTTACCTCAAGTTGATGATAATGTGATTGATACATCCTTACAGACTGTTCAGAAGCAAAATGTCCCAAATGACTATTGTATGAAACTACGTTCTGCGAGTAGAAGTTAACTCGTACTTTCGCGTCAGATGGAAAACGTCGACGGCCAACTACAATCAGCATTGGACATTCTTCATGGTCTCAGCACAGCTTCGATGAATTCGACAATAGTTTCATGAACGTTGTCGTTCAAGCTGTATCTCAACAGAATCGTGTTATTTCTCAAACCTTTCACGCGATTACTGCTCTAGAATCAAAGGTTAATGCAATCATAATGGAGTCTAACCAAGTTTCGAGGATTGTTACTAAGTTACAGAAAGCAATCCCGACGTTAGAATGGCTCCTTTACTTCACAGAATATTTGCATGCTGCTGAAATTTCAGTTCATAAAATAGTAACCTCTAAAAATGAACTAATAGACAGCATTGTAGATGCCGGGATAGGACGTGTGGACGCGAAGCTTGTGCCTGTGCAGACGCTTCTTGAAGCTTTAAAAATAGCCAAGTTGCAGTATCATTTAACTCCTATTTTCAATGACAATGAGGTTCAATATCATTACCCACTGTTGGAGTCAACCCTCACGCACAATGCAATTCTGATCCACATTCCTATGCGAGGGCAACATGAGTTTAATGCATGGCATTTAGAACCCTTCCCCTGGTTTGTGATCGACACACTGTATACCCTAGATAGGCCTAAAGAACTTTTCTTAGTAGATGAAGAATATTCATTGTTATCAATAGAGGATTCTGAGGTACTGTCACGGTGTAAGTCGTCTTATCTACACCTACACGTATGTCCAGCCTACATTGTTTGCATTTATTCCTGCTGCAGATGGAATATGTGAATTGGCAGTCATACAACCAAATGTACGCACAGCGTTAGCGCAATGCAGTTATAGGCCAGTTAGTCTAAAGACTGTGTTCCACGCTCACCTTCACAATGTGCAGTATTTGTTCTTTCCAAATCTCACTACTGTAATTTTAAAATGCCAAAATGGTATTAAGCAGCTAGTTGTGAAAGGGCATTACAAGGCTCCTGATTACTGTGAAATCACTTGTAGTACATTACGGACCTTGCCTACTCAGCATTTTGCGTTAAATCGAAAACTCAAGTCTGCTTTAATTCCACTTCCTATAATGAATTTCACTATCAAGGATATTCAAATAGTATCAGAGAAATTAAAAGTGTTAGCTTCTTGAACGAGACACATTTTGCTGATTTGAATAATAACTTGCCATTTTACCTGTCACGGGAATTTGCTCTACCAAGTCTTACGATTCCCTCTATTCTGTTAATTCTGGCAATAATGTTCCTGTTCTGTTATTACCGGGCAGTATCATCCAAATTCAACATTGTTCATAACATAGGTAACCTTTTATAATAAAACAAAGGAACTACCGTTTGGGTTTCGTTACTTAAAACCCAAATATAAATATGTGTGAACGGACTGGTTAATTGGACAAGCAGCCGATTCATATATATATATATATATATATATTTTTTTTTTTTTTTTTTTTTTTCTTCCATGTACAGTAGCTCCACAATGAAAACGTGGATAAGACAAGGGGTCACAGCTCAAGATTGAAGAAGCCGCAAGTCCAGAAAACCGTGAGGGCAAACTTTTTCGGAGTGAGAGTTGTAAACTCTTGGAACAATCTACCAGAGAGTGTTGTGACGGCACCGAGTGTGAGCTCTTTCAAGACAAGACTTGACCAACACTGGAGCGGGTTCAGGTACATTCAGGAGCCGGTGCATGCCCAGTATTTGCCAACAGTGCGTGACAGACGTGACCGATCGCCCGGGCGGCTCGCGAGCCGATCTTTTGGTGAAAAAGATAAATGGAAAGGAAAAGTAATCAGAGACGTGACCGATCGCCCAAGCGGCTAACAAGCCGATCAGTGGCGAAGAGGATAAAAGTAAAAGTAAAAAAAGATAAAATCACACGGGGGAACAGGGAAACAACGGAGCACCTTAGCTTTCGTCTTTATTCAAGACATCTTCAGAGGCAACTGGATTACATGGACAGAGAGAGGCTTAAATATACAGGGTGACCTTATTAAACATGAGGTCAGGCCATAATGATGTCATCCACTAATCCCCACACCAACACACACGAGGAGCTTAAGAGAAAGGGGGCGACGTCGTCCGAAGTTTGGGGCAGTCTAGGGTGCGGCAGGCGCCCCCAGGGAGTCAGGAGGTCTGGGACGCCCCCTATCTAGTCCTGTGTGTCCCTCTCCTTAGTCCTTTGTGTCACACCACCCATGCCTCAATCACACCACCCATGCCTCAATCACACCACCCATGCCTCAATCACACCACCCATGCCTCACACCACCCATGTCTCAGTCACACCACCCATGCCTCAATCATACCACCTGTTACCGCAAGCGGTACATAATTATGATGACATAAACAAATGTTATGTTAGGCTGTAACTCATGTCATGTTTATTACAATGTAAGAGTGCCTATGTATGACTTATTTGAAATACTAAATGAATTGTATTCAACAGGTTTGACCGAATTATAATGTTCGTGTACGACGTGAGAAGTATTATTCACCCTCTAACCGTCTGATTGGCGGTTACACCACCCATGCCTCAATCATACCACCCATACTTCATTAACACCACCCATGCCTCAGTCACATCACCCATACTTCATTCACACCACCCATGCCTCAGTCACATCACCCATACTTCATTCACACCACCCATGCCTCAGTCACATCACCCATACTTCATTCACACCACCCATGCCTCAGTCACATCACCCATACTTCATTCACACCACCCATGCCTCAGTCACATCACCCATACTTCATTAACACCACCCATGCCTCAGTCACATCACCCATACTTCATTCACACCACCCATGCCTCAGTCACATCACCCATACTTCATTCACATCACCCATACCTCAGTCACATCACCCATACCTCAGTCACATCACCCATACCTCAGTCACATCACCCATACCTCAGTCACATCACCCATACCTCAGTCACATCACCCATACCTCAGTCACATCACCCATGCCAACAAAATTTCACACTGAGGAAATATGTAGAACCTCAACCTGACAATATTTGTTTTCTAATTTTATTTATTTCGTCGACAGGTGATGTGCACTGCCATTAAGTATAGTGTCGTCGCGCCTATGGTTATTTCTTGTGACCTGTGAACCTACTGAGTTACAACATAAACCTGGCCATTGTGTAAGCCTTAAACTCTTTGAGATACAACTTGAACCTGGCCCCTGTGTGAGCTTTGAACCGAGATACAACTTAAAATTGGCAATTGTATAAACCTTTAACCATCTGAGTTACAACTTAACCGACTGAGATAGAACTTGAAACTGGCCCTTGTGTGAACTTTGGACCAACTGAGACACTTAAACCTGGATCTCGTGTAAGCGTTGAATCAATACAACACCACGAGCGGCAAAGACAGAGTCCATCAACACCAGCACCACCAAGACGGCTATTACAACAAATAAAACCAATATGGCGACCAATATAAGCAGAGAACGCCGTAACACTCTACCCATCATTCATACCCGGGGTACCTATTACCAAGTGGGTTACGATGTGGTAAGTATACACACGTATTTACTGATACTACGTAGGTTTAAGACACAAACAGGTACAAAATGTTTACTTTAATAATTTGTTTGTCCTTTGTGATGTGGGGTTATAACAATGGATTTTATTTACGTTAACTGCCCTATGGCCACTTTCGGTACATTATAATTATGTCTAAGGCCGACGATTTTATTCAGCTCAGAGAGGAACAGGTACACATTATGCTATGGTATACACGTCGCATATGAGGGTCATCATTAACTCTTAGTTTTTCATTTGATTGAGGGAACGTACAAATCCTAACTTGATTTTTGTATTGTAAACAGTATTATAATTTATAGTTCGATGTTACATAATAGGGGCGTACTGTACTGTACCTTCACTTACATGATTCTTGTGTATTGTCAACTCAAAATATTAAGAACCACCATAAATAGTGACTCATTACTGGGAAAGATTCACAATTCACAATAATATGAATATCTATCTATCTGTCTATCTATCTATCTATCTATCTATCTAAGGAGAGACACATCTTAGATCTTTTATTGTGGATTCGACCCTGGTTTATATACTGTACTAAGCAAGAGGCGTATCTTACTGTGCTCTTCTCTCTTATAAACTAAAAACAAAAACATTACAGGGTCATACTTTTCGCTGCTTGATCGAGGACTACCTCTCTGCCATCAAGGAGAGTCACTCAGCTCTCCTGGCTAAGTTCAGTAGCGGGGAGGGCAAGGCAGCTTATAACGCTACTCTCGCCATGCTACAGGTATATACTGAGTCAAGATGTACAGGTGACTCCGGTAAGTACAGGCTCATGGAGATCTGTGAGCGTGCGTAATGACCGAACCTGCTTATAAGGTGTAATGTAATATATGGTAAATTACTCTGATTCAGGTGTTGTAAACAGTTTAAATCGACAAATCATGCAAACAAACCCGAGTGAGCAAGCGTGAGAATTTCCCCCAAGAAAAAATAAATACGCAGGGTGACTGACTAGGCATTCGAGATGAATTTTAAATCGGATACAAAATTCTGGATCACTAGAAGATTATCCCCTAGTTTATTTCACCTAAAATTTAACCACTTTAACGTTAACCTAATCTACCCCCCCCCTCAAGTAGCGTTTGGGTGTTTAATCATCAGGTGAAATTGGCTTTACATCACTGTTCAATATTATGTGGTTATTGTTGGCGAGTGAATTATACATATCAGGAATAGATTGTAATTATTATAAAGTAGTGGATATCTTTACATCAGGCTCCACCACGCCCTCTTGTTAGTAAAATCAAATAGTGAATATGTTTACATCAGGCTCCACCACGCCCTCTTGTTAGTAAAATCAAATAGTGAATATGTTTACATCTGGCTCCACCACGCCCTCCCACGCCTCCTTGTGAGTATGATCAAGTATTGAATGTTTACATCTGGTTCCACCACGCCCCCCTTGTATATTTACACCTAACTAACCATGCCCTCCCCCTCCTCCAGATAAACTTTCCACACTACATCCGTGAACTTCAAGGAACAGCTGATGGCGCGCGTCTTCCCTTCTATGACGTGAGTTCTTTATGTCTGTATTTATTATTTATTTTATAGCCTTGGGGATAGTTTATTGCGTAGTACACTCAGCTGCGTTAGTTAGACCTATGAATGCCTTTCCTGAGTGAGTGAGGGAGGGAGTGAGGATGGGTGGGTGTTTGGACAGGATTATAATTTATGAAGTGTCTATTGTGATCTCTAACTTAATATTTCTTGAAAGTGAATCAAAGCCTATAACTAAATCCGTATAATTTACCACCAGTCAAGAGTGTTCATCAAATAATGTTTAGAATTTAGTACACTCCAGATTATAGAGAGTTCTTTCTTGGTCTATAATTCACCAGTAATATAAAGTTTATCTATATTTCATTAAACATCAACTATAATATAATTGATAGTCCTTTACTCTTTACATCCCTAAAAACAGTAATTTCCTTTCTCCTCATATAAATTACACCAATTTCCTTAAAATATTCAATTAATTCCACTTCTAACATAATAATTGGCCTTATTAGTTTCATTTATTTTTTCCTTATTCATTGTTCTATTATTATTCGTCAACATCGTCCCAACAGCTAATGGTCCTACATATGCCTCAGCGGAATCGTGCCTCCGGTTTGATCGATTTGGGAAGGGGTGATCAGGACTACCCACCTTCTCCTCCTGCTGGTGGTGTGGATTTCGGCTGCTCCTCCGTCAGCTTAAATCTAGAGGATGAGGTACTTATACACACACACACCTCGTGTATATACACACACACGTATACACATTGAGTTATACACACACAGACACACGTATACACACACGCAGACACGTATACACACTGAGTAATATACACACACACACATTTATATACACAGAAGTACTTAGCGTGGATGACGTGGAAACCAAATGGATAAATTATACCAACACCACCACGGAAGCTCACCACCACTTCTTCCCCGAGAAGTCCGTCAGATCTCACCCAGCTGACTTGCCCTGGATCACACCTCGGATCAAAAGACTTATGCAACAGAGAGACAGAGCCTTTCATCTCAATGACCACATCCGCGACAAGTCCCTTCGCAACCGAGTCATCCGCGAAATACGCACTGCAAAGAAGCCCCACTACCCAACCAAGTTACAACACCTGAAGCAGACCAACATTAGTCAATGGTATGGTAAGCTTAAAGAACTCTGTGGACTAAACAATAAGACACACCCCCTCCCCTTCCTTAGCCATCTCACTAATGGTGACGCAGCTGAGCAATCAAATAACCATTTCGCTACTATATGCCAGACGCTCCCTGCTTACCTACCAGCCCCCCTTCCCACTGACTTAGTAGAAGAATTTGAAGTAGCAAAACGCCTGGACAAACTAAAATTAAAACGCTCTACCACCCCCATTGACTTACCAATGAAATTCTTCAAGGAGTTCTCCCCAGAGCTTGCTAAACCCCTATGCTCCATCATCAATGCTTCTCTCAGTCAAGCCAGATGCCCAGCTGACTGGAAGACCTCTTATGTATCACCAGTGCCCAAGTCAACCAGCCCACAATCCTTAAATCAGCTACGACCTATTGCAATCACCCCAATACCCAGCCTAATCTGTGAAAGTTTTGTGTTCGACTGGGCTTATGCTGATATTGCAGGAGTCGTAGACCCTCAGCAATTTGGCAATATGAAAACTTCCTCCACCACTCACTGTCTTGTCAGCTTTCTCGATTACATATACCGCCATCTCGAGAAACGAAAAACGTCTGTAGCTGTCGCCTTCATTGATTTCACTAAAGCATTCGACCTAGTCGACCACAATATAATCATCAACAAAGCTATTGACCTCGGGCTTCGGAGAAGTCTTATACCATGGCTTACAGACTTCCTCAGTGACCGACGCCAAGCTGTACGCTTCCGAGGGGCTGTCTCCACCTTTCAGTCACTCACCTGTGGCGTCCCCCAAGGCACCAAGATGGGACCACTCTGCTTCCTTATGCTCATCAATGATGCCCTAAGAGAAACCCCTGCTCGCTGGAAATATGTCGACGACTCCACCATTGGGATCAGCGTCAACAATTCTGCTCCCGACTATACCGCCCTTCAGGATTTATTGAACAGTCTCCAAAACTGGGCCACCAACAACCATGTCACCATCAACCATACCAAGACCATGGTTATGCACATCAACCTCTCCTCCGACATTGTCCCACCTCCTTCCATTACTTTAGGTCCGAACACACTCCAGGTTGTAGATTCCACGAAGCTCCTCGGCGTCACCATAGACAACAAACTAAATTGGAAACCACACGTCAGTGAAGTTGTCAAATCCTCCAGTTTCCGTCTCCACCTCCTCCGCCGACTCAAGTCCCTCGGAGTTCCTGCACCCAAGCTCCTCAGTGTTTACTCAACATTCATACTTCCCAAGCTCACCTATGCCTCCCCTACCTGGTCTTCCTCCCTAAATGCCACACAACGTAAACACCTAGAAAAAGTGCAAAAGAGGGCATGCAAGATTATTCTCTCCCCTTCCTACTCCACATATCAAGAAGCGCTCAACACACTGACCCTTTCGACTCTCACTGACCATCACCACGACCTCATCTGCAAATTTGGTAAGAAGCTTCTACACCATCCTCGACACCGGCTCCTACTACCACCTGAGATCCCTAGCCCGAGAATTGCTGTTCGACACCACAACCGCATCGAGCCCATACGTGCACGAACTGATCGCTATAAGAACAGCCCAGTCCCAACCATTGTAAAAATTATCAATAACTTGTAATAAACTAGTGTATTCGCTCCCAGTAAATACTACTTCTTGCACTGTCACTATGTTGAAATGCACTGTAGTTTGAGTTTTTCCCCATCTAGTTATTATATATCTTATTTGTATCACTTATGTTACTTGTATATTATTTGTAATTCGAAACCCATTCCCCAAATATGTAACTGTATATTTTCAGCCTTCTGGCTGCCAAGCTCTTTCAATAAACCGTTAATTATTATTATTATTATTATTAGATTAGAGGACTATACAGTGGTAGTGAAGGTGTCTGGGACAAATACAGGAAGAAAGTTTTAGTGTGTGAGATATATAGGAAGAATTTAATAGAATGTTCCCGACTGAAGATGTATACAGTATGTCATGCTGCCATACCTTCTTCCCTTAATGCAAGACAGATGATAATGATGATGATGATGATGATGATGATGATAGCAGAAAGATTTTAATTCAGAGTAATAAAATTAACTTTACATAATCAGGTGTTGCTGGGTCACACAGAAGACGCGTCAGGTGAGTTATTGAACCACAGCTACATTGTGAGCGCTCAGGTGAGGGAGGAGGAGGGGCAAGGGCGATGGGGTACCCGAGAGGAACACTTCACCGCCTTCTGCTACGCCGGCCACCTCCCCGGGTACTGTATGGGCTTCAACCATCACGGCATCGTCTATTCCGTCAACGTGCTCATCCCACAACATATCTTTAGTGGCAAGACACGTGAGTCTATGAGAGATAATACACCTTTTCACATATCCGTTGAGACATTGTTACATAACTATTTGACAAATTTCATAACCGAATGACAGAACACATATCGAATGACAATCTAAAATAACTGTTGGTGGTATGTCATTCTCCAATTGTTACATTCTCAAACTATATGTAGACTGTCGGTTTATTGTTCACGTCTGTCAACTTCATAACTTATGTCACTCACTTCCGTTAGCATGAACGAACAGTTATATTAGATTGTCATTCGATATGTGTTCTGTCATTCGGTTATGAAATTTGTCAAATAGTTATGTAACAATGTCTCAACGGATATGTGAAAAGGTTTACTTTCCACCGACCTATTGTACTGAGGATTGACATGTTAAGTTCACTGCGGGTAGTAGCTACTTGATAATGTTGTGTCTGCACGGTCAGGTTACTACCAATTTTTTCAGTTTTCTGGAACGTAAACGAGATGGGGAAGTGACTATAGGTTGGTGGCCGAGTGACTACGAGAGAAACATTTGTTTACACTGCGTTTAGATAGTAAATGAATCACTGGTATCGAGAGATTCACTTCATTTTTAGCGACACTGTTCAGAGTATAATGATTCACTCGCTACTGTATCACCCAACAGCCCGCCACTTCCTGTGCCGGGCACTACTGTCTGCTGAGAACATGGCTGCCCTCCACACTATCCTGAAGGACGAGGGTGTGGGTGCTGCTGACGGGTTCAGTGTTAATGTAGCTATGATGAGTGAAGACGGAAGCCACACGTTTCATAATCTGGAGGTAGGAACAACGGGGCGCGGCGACAGATGCAGTCAGTTCTCTGTGCAGGTCCTCAACACTGGGGATCACCTCCTCCACACAAACACGTAAGATCGCTTCCTAGCTTGTGTGCATCTCGGGGTCGTATAAACAATGTAGTGAATTTAATGTTTTTAAATTGTGATAATGATAATAATAATGTGAAGATAATCATTTTTAATACTCACTACTATTATTATTATCATTATTAACATTACCAGCATCATTACCTTCACTACCACTGTCATCATCACCACCACCAACAATAACCATAAACGCATTATTTTTACAGATACCTTCACCTAGACATTCCGGAACAGGAGGGATCCCTTGTGTTAGAGAGCAGTAAACAACGCCACGCCAGGGAGAGAGAGTGTCCTGCTCCCCGCACCCAACAGTTACTGATAGACTTGCTCTCAGACACTCACGATCCCACTCATCCAATCTTCAGGACGTCAGACAAGAGTTTCATGACAATTGCCCTTGGTAAGAAAGATCCCAAGGTTATGAGGGAAGTTTAGGGTTTCAGTGTGTGTGTGTGTGTGTGTGTGTGTGTGTGTGTGTGTGTGTGTGTGTGTGTGTGTGTGTGTGTGTGTGTGTGTGTGTGTGTGTGTGTGTGTAATGTTTCATGGCGTGTTTTCCTTCTTCTCACACAGGGTTGTTTGACCTGCTGAAGAAGACGTGGACGATCTGGATAAAAAATCCGAAATTAAATGATCCACTTTTCTCTCTGCCACTCACCTTCAAGTGGGACCCCTAGCTCTCATCTTTGTCCTTCACCTCAAGTGGGACTCTTAGCTGTCTTCTATATGATAAGTTTCAAAACAAATCACTAGCTACCATTCTTTGTCCTCGTTAAGTTACCTAACCTAACCTAATTCAGGTATACTTTGGTTAGCTAATGGTAGTAAGCAATGCCTTAAATGGGACATCAAATATAGCCATATACGATGTAATTAAAAAAATGTCTTAAACGTGTTGCGTTTCAAGGTTCAATTAGGCGATTATTCCTATTTTGTGGTGTCTTAAATTATTAACACACACACACACACACATCTTAAATTGATATATCCAACATAATAATAATAATAATAATAATAATAATAATAATAATAATAATATTAATAATAATAATAATATTAATAATAATAATAAACGGTTTATTAATAGAGTTACAGCCGGTGGCTGAAAATATACAGACTTACATTTGATTTAGACATAATGATATAATATGCGTTGAATACATTTACAGGGCTGTACAGTACATAAATCATATCAGTAGACAGACGCACTGACGTACAGAATCTTGAATAAATGGACACAGGGACGGGCAGTTCCAGGGCCAAATACACGCATTGGAGGTTCTAAACCTTTTTCACTCCTTTCCCCCCTTGAGGAATTTTCAACATCCTCGTGGCCTCCTTCATGTTTCTCCCAGAACAGACAAACAGACAAGTGATAAAGACTAAAGAATGATAAAGAAGGACAGATAAATAGGACAAGAGTTAGAATGGCAAACACACACACACACATTCACATACATAACACGCCCATGCACTCACACATAAAGCACACACACAGCCATACACAAACATGCACACAAGTAAACATTCACACTCAAGCTGGCAAGCTGAAGTGTACTTCCTGTATGCAAGAACACGCCTCCTTTGACAAGCACTGCCCAACTTGGAAGAATGAGAAGAATAGTGAGTCATACCAATTTAGCACTAAAAATGGTAGGATTATATAAGTAAAGAACGAGTATGAACAACAATGGCACCAATAAATAAGGAAATAATTAATAAAGGAAGTGTACAAATATTTCACCCACGTAAAGCAGCGACCACATGAATTATGAAACAAAATAAGTAACACCAATTACGGAGTACCTTATGCTTGAGTCAAGCTCAAACACAATATACGGTTCAGAGACAATACACGCCACTGTTTTCGTGATGGTATCCCAGGCCAGACTGAGATAATTCGGTCCTATCACCACTAGCAAAGGGATGACACACGGACACTACTGAACAAGTCATTTCAGCAGCTCGGTCCAGCGCCTGTCACACAGACAGGGACTGGACCTGTGAAATCTTAAATAATCCGCAAAAAAAAAAAAAATGGCACCAGAGTTTGTAAATATTAAAATTGTATTGTCGTTATGATTAAACAAAATGACAAGAAAAAGAATGAAAATTCTCTTCTGCCAAGTCAAAATAAGTAACAGGTTTTGTTTAATTCAGAGTCCCAACATTATTTGGAAATATACAATTTATAACAGCTCGCCGTGGCTCCCCTAAATTCTTGCCGTGGCTCCCTTGGGGGCCATGGCTCCCAGGTTGAGAACCACTGCCCTAATAGTAACTTAAACGAGACGACTATTTTAGAATCCACCATTAAATCGAACCTAAGTTAACCAAATTTACAATTGTTATAATGTTACTGAGTAAGATAAATCATGATTTATTGCCAGGGATTACGTCATTGAATAAACACGCTCGAGCATTTGTTCCCAATCATGACACGTTTTTGTATGTCACCAGTATTTCCCAGTTCAGATAATTTACACAGAAGATTAATTCTGAACATCTAGGAAGTGAATCTATCTTGATTTTCTTTTATTGTTGATGAACAGTTTTTAATACTAAACTTGTATGGTAAGTACTGAATAAATAAGTATCAATCTTTGTCTGTCTGTCTATCTGTGTCTGTCTGTCTGTCTGTCTGTGTCTATCTGTGTCTATCTGTGTCTGTCTGTGTCTATCTGTGTCCTTGTCTGTTTGTCTGTCTGTCTACTCAAACTGGAGCTAATTACCTAAACAATTTAACGAATACACGGAAATTCTCCGACACTGACATCATCGAGCTTTCCTTGCTTGATAGAACGTTCTCAGAATATCTTGTATACAGTGCGATAAATATTCATGAACACGTGACTATGCATAATGTTCTTTTATTCACTGAATCGAAGGCTGTTACGTGTGATAAAGCTATGAACTGTTTTTATTCCCTATAATAGATGCTAGTTTAAGGAAGGTGTCAACACTTACGGTCTAGATACCATGACGTCAAATGTTTCCGCGTGGTGAGTCCTGCCTGTTGGCCTAGTCTTCCCGCAGTTACTGATCGAGAGTCGCTGGAGGAGCACGTACGCCAGCTCCGGCATACACTCATTAGAGGAGGAGATTCGACAGCTCCAGTATACCGTCGACCTCAGAATTCTGTATCCTGCCTCAAAATGGGGTAGTTGATCAAGGGCAAGGTGCTCCTCCTCTCTTGCTGTCATTCTTACAAGTTGAAAGGAAAATTATCTATTAGTACTCCTTACAAGATGCGTGTCAAGAGATCATCGTCTTCCATGGTGGTTCTTCTTTTGGTTCTGGCCGCTTCGTTGGCCACAATTGTACCGGATTTCGAAGTCAAGGACCACACCCTGGCAGAAAAATCCATCAAAAGGCAAGTGAAACACCTGCAAGAGATGGGTTGCCAACCTATACGACAAAAGTTCTACGTCAAGGATATGTTAGGACCTGAGTCAAAGCTTCACGACTACCAGCTATACCCGAATGTTTTTTCCGTGAAGCGGTGCGTCAACTCCTTCAGCTACTGTGGGGATACTCTGGGCGAGGAGACTTCGAGCTGCCTACCAGTGAACGGTACTGTTAAGAAGAAGCAATTCAAGGTATATTACTCTAAAGACGATAAGAAACAATATTCTCGGATGAAACTAGATATTCATCGTAAGTGTGAATGTCACCCACAGTTTCCTTCTCACCACAAAGCGTGACAGTATTAATTTCTTTATGGAATCCTTAGAGCTGTTACAGTGAAGTGTTTGTTTTCGCGTGTTGGAAGCCAAAGATAAAGTGTTGGAGGTTTTAGTACAAGTGTTGAGGGTTTTACTACAAGTGTGAATGAAAGCAAGTGTTGGAGGTTTTACTACAAGTGTTGAAGTAAAGCCGTGAAAAACAACGAAAGCATATTGTGTTCTTGTGACTGTTACAATATTTCGCTCCGACTTTAAACAGGACCATGAGTACAGGAACGACAGTGTTAAGTAATCAATGTGATAGATCATGTCATTGTTCCTGGCTCATTTGGCTGTGATATTCTCTCATTAGTGACGTGTTCTTAGAGAGTTCACGGTTATAAACAACCCTGGAAGGAGTACAGTCACTCACGTAACACATAACTCACTGCTTCAAGTTTATTTTGAGGAAATATATGGAGATGTCGGATTATGTAAGAGACGTGTGTGTTTACCATATGTTGGCGCTCATTAAAACACCTCAAGTTTAGTCTTGGGGTTCAACACCTACATTGCTTGCCTAAGAACTAGAAATAACACGTAGGTGGGGAAGGAAATTTTCAGTTGAAGTAAATAGACCCATGTGAGTGTCTGTCTGTGTTTGTCTTCTGAATTTTAAACCCATGTGCCATTGAAAACTACAGGAAGGACCCTTTCAATGTCATCAAAGCGGTGTGATTACATCTGATAACATCGATCGTGATTAAGTTCTGATAAGATAACGTTACATTCTTGATATATCAAATTACATCTGTCCAAGACGTCAAAGACAACCTTGGTGAGAAGACAGATAAAAACAAAAGAAAATTGAAAGGTGAACTGAATCATGTCCAAATGTTTATTAAAAGAGATGAAACAGTGTAAAGCAAAGTGAATCATGTCCAAATGTTTATTAAAAGAGATGAAACAGTGTGAAGCAAAGTGAATCATGTCCAAATGTTTATTAAAAGAGATGAAACAGTGTGAAGCAAAGTGAATCATGTCCAAATGTTTATTAAAAGAGATGAAACAGTGTGAAGCAAAGTGAATCATGTCCAAATGTTTATTAAAAGAGATGAAACAGTGTGAAGCAAAGTGAATCATGTCCAAATGTTTACTAATAGAGATGAAACACTGAACAAGCTTCTACCTATTAATAATTATATAAACAATGAAAACAATATAACCAAAAAACACAAATACTTCTAGTGCAAAGTTATAAATATTTCTCTTACTGCCACAATGTATTTATCTTATATATATTTTTGTCATTTTTCATCTGTAATTTTGTTATTTTTTTCCTCTCGCCCTGACATGTTTTCCTATTATCATCACAGAAGAAAATATATTACTGGGGAAAAAAATAATTGTTTATGTTCGATTCTTAAGTATGCTTTCTTTAAAAACAAGGGAGTTAGATTAAGTTAGTTGAAAGAATGTAGCTACAGTAATTACCTCGTGTTTAGAATAGGTTAGGTTAGGTTAGGTAAAGAAAACTAACTAAAATGTATAAGTAAGCTTAAGAATGTGATATGTCATGACTTCAAGAAATATATTAGATAATTCTGCTGTCACCCGAATGCACCAAAGACGGAAAATATGAACCACACTCAACTGAAGTCAATGGTGCAACTAAGCTGTTGTTAGTGTTGTCAGAAGGCTGTAAGCTGTTGTCAAAAGGCTGTAAGCTGTTGCCAGTGTTCTTGTTACTATTGTTTATTTATGTGGTAATGAAGAAAAATTTGTAATGCAATTTGGTGTGTTACATAATGGTATTACTTTGAGGAGTGCTATATTTTTACCTGGGTAGGGTCTTTAAATAGTAATTCTAACTGACTAACTGTTTTGACTAACTGGTTGACTGGCTGACTGACTAACTGACTGACTGGCTGACTGACTACCTATTGTTCGACTGACTGGTTGACTAACTGACTAACTACCTTGACATGACGTGGTAAGTCTTGATTACTTGTGTTATATGTTATGTAACCTGTATATATACAAGACTACACATACCTGTACTCTTATCATGCTTCCATTAGTCATTCATTATACAGCCAAGAAGTAAAGTCCTGTGATTTAGGTATTTTGATGTAACCAGATGTTTATATTAACCCCCAAAATATATAATGTATTACTATATGATAATTATAAAGTTTTATCCATGTGCTTTTGAATGAGATTGAAATGTATAAATAAATTTCAGGAATGTAAATTCGTATTATTTTTGGCTATACTTATCAATTTAGTACTGTTAACCATCACACACACACACACACACACACACACACACACACGTCTGTTTCTCAAGGGTGAAGTCTGTATGATGGAGAGAAAAAATAGGAAACATCACAGCGAATGAGGGAGAGAGAACGTGTCAAGGGAATGAGGGAGAGAGAACGTGTCAAGGGAATGAGGGAGAGAGAACGTGTCAAGGGAATGAGGGAGAGAGAACGTGTCAAGGGAATGAGGGAGAGAGAACGTGTCACAACGAATGGGGGAGAGAGAACGTATCACAACGAATGAGGGAGAGAGAACGTATCACAACGAATGAGGGAAAGAGAATATGTAACAGCGAATGAGGGAGAGAGGGAGAAAGTATGAACTGTAATCACTAAGAAACTCGACATCCTTGTGTGGGAAATTCTGAACGTCTGGTTGACTGCCCTTGAAACTGACTAACGTCCTTAATGTACACCTAACCATTATGTTAACACTGAGATCCTGTGAGCCACACCTTGTCGTGCCGAGTATTTCTGCTGAGGATATTCGCTGTCCTATATAGCTAAAAAAAAAATACTAAAAATACCGTTAAATAACAACAGGGCATCACATTTAAATCACGTAGTTGTACATTTAAATCACGTAGTTGTACATTTAAATCACGTAGTTGTACATTTAAATCACGTAGCTGTACATTTAAATCACGTAGTTGTGTGGTTGGTTTTCCCGCATAGTAAGAGGCTGATGTACACCCACTAAAAAAAATTGTTCGGCACCCGTGTCATATTGTATCACTCTGTAAGGGTGCCGAATAATTTTTTAGTGGGTGTACATGTACTGTATGTATCGTGCATGTATACATGTGCGCTCTGCCTTGAGGTAGGGCTCTCATAATGTTTCACGAGTTATATTTAATCTTCGGACAAAAGCATGACACGACTTTTATCTTTGATTGTACATGATACTTGTACACACACACACATATGTATACATGCACGATACATACAGTACATGTACACCCACTAAAAAAATTATTCGGTACCCTTACAGCGTGATACAATATGACACGGGTGCCGAATATTTTAGAGGGTGTACCAGATTGCACAAAGGACCTGGACTGCTTTGTTGACACTGAGATCTTGTAAACCATAACAAAGGAAGGAAACCGCACCCTGATGTATTATGTTACATCAGGGTTATGTAAGGGAGATACACACAACTTTGACCTATACTTAGTTTGTTGGTGGTTATGTTATACTATATACGAGACTGACCAGAGATAAACAGGTTTTAAACAGGGTTTTTTTTTTACACAATCCCCCTCTTACACCTTCACTTCCTGACCCTCTGACACCCTCACCTCCTGACATCCTCACCCCTCACACCCTAACACACCCTCATACCTTCACTTCCTGACCCCCTGACACCCTCACCTCCTGATATCCTCACCCCTCACACCCTAACACACCCTCATACCTTCACTTCCTGACCCCCTGACACACCTTCATACCTTCACTCCCTCACACCCTCACTCCCTCACACCCCTACCCCCACACCCCTCACACTCTAACAGACCCTCATACCTTCACTCCCTGACCCTGACCCTCATACCTTCACTGACCCCCTGACACACCCCACTCCCTCACCCCTACCCCCCACCCCTCACACTCTAACAGACCCTGACCTCACCCTGACACACCTTCATACCTTCCTCCCTCACACCCTCCTCCTCCTGACCCCTGACACACCTTCATACCCTCACCTCACATACCTTACCCCCCACACCCCTCACTCTCTAACACACCCTCATACCTTTCCTGACCCCTACACCTTCATACCTTCACTCCCTCACACCCTCATACCTTCACTTCCTGACCCCCTGACACACCTTCATACCTTCACACCCTCACACCCTCACTCCCTCACACCCTTACCCCCACACCCCTCACTCTCTAACACACCCTCATACCTTCACTCCCTGACATCCTTACACCCTGACATCCTCAGAAATAGCAGAGCAACGATTGAAATCTCACGGTCGTGGTACTACTCTTAACACAGAGAATAACAGACTAAAATGTTGAATCGTCTTGTTCATAATATTTATTTGTACTTTTTCTCACAAGTTCATGACAAATCCTAATATTTATACCTGACACGAAAAACCCCCCCACATTCACTGCAATTACTGAAGTTCCTGAAATACACTATCTATCTATCTGTCTATTCACTTTTCTCAATCTATCTATTTGTCTGTCTGTCTGTCTGTCTGTCTGTCTGTCTGTCTATCTACTCACTTGTCTGTATCTATCTAGCTATTCACTTTTTTCTCTATATCTATCTGTCTATCTATCTATATATCTATCTATCTATCTGTCTGTCTGTCTGTCTGTCTATTCACTTGTCTCTATTTATCTATTGTCTCCGTCTGTCTCATCTCTCTCTCTACCGGGAAGCACATAGAACAACTAAGTAAACTGATAACAAGTATTTAGGTTTGACGATGGATCGATGTTTACCTAAGGCCGCACCCCAGCCTTGAGCAAGTTCCTATTTTGGTTGCCGGAAATTTCTACTCGCTGACATGAAATTAATCTACGTTATGTGATACCGGCGTCCACACCTCTTTCTTCAATCACCGGAAGCGGGAAAGTTTGGGTTATTGAGGTTAGCTGAAGATTAGTCACTTCCTAAGGATATTTCATCTGTTGGTTAAATATTCAAATGCTATCTGGGGAGTTGGGTTGGGTAGGTTAGGTTAAGTTAGGTTAAGTTGGGGTAAGTTAGGCTAGTTACGTTAGGTTAGATAGTTTTAAGGTGTTTAATCATCAAGTTATGTAAGGTAGGGCGGGGGCGAATTTACAGGTCATATGAAATCTGTCTTATGAAATTCGTAACATCTAAGTTAACCAAGTTACACCACCAACACCTGGATGACACACACACACACACACACACACACACACACACACACACACACACTTAATTGTAGCTCTACATTATTAAACATGAGTCGAGATTTCATAAGCTACCTATATACAAATAATGACTAAACCAACTTCTAGGTGCTGACTCTATCCTATCCTATTGTTACGAGTCACCAGATGTACAGGAAACAACTAAACACACACATCATGCCGCTGTAGTAGATAATGACAAAAATTACGATGTTATTTACTTAGACTTTAGCAAAGCATTTGACAGAGTACCGCATCAGAGGCTTCTGAGAAAAATTAAGGCTCATGATATCGAGGGGAAAGTTTTAAATTGGACAAAATCATGGCTCACCGACAGAACGCAGAGGGTCAGCGTAGATGGTGTTAAATCTGAGTGGGGCCGTGTAACCAGTGGGGTTCCCCAGGGGTCAGTACTAGGCCCACTCTTGTTCATAATCTACATAAACGATCTAGATACTGGGATCAGCAGTGACATAAGCAAGTTTGCGGATGCATAGGGCGGCAAATTAATTCAGGGCAGGATGCAAATGCATTACAGGCAGGAGGATCTAAATAAACTGCAGGGGTGGTCTGAAAAATGGCAAATGAAATTCAACACCAGCAAGTGCAGCGTACTTAATATTGGAAGAACAAATACTTATAATGTATACAGCTTTAACAACATCAACCTAGAGAAGTCGACTTGTGAAAGAGACCTAGGGGTACTTGTAAGCCCGGACCTACGGCCTAGAAAACAGTGCGTTAATGTTCGAAATAAGGCAAACAGAGTATTGGGTTTTATATCTAGAAGTGTAAGTAACAAGAGTGCAGAGGTCTTATTGCAGCTATATCTTGCGCTAGTCAGGCCGCACCTCGATTATGCGGTTCAGTTCTGGTGCCCCTATTATAGAATGGATATAAATTCACTAGAGTCGGTGCAGCGAAGAATGACAAAAATGATTCCGGGACTTAGAAACCTTCCATATCAGGATAGGTTAAAGAAACTTAACTTGCATTCCCTAGAAAGACGAAGAGTGCGGGGAGATATGATAGAAGTATTTAAGTGGGTGAAAGGAATCAATAAAGGGATATAGATAAAGTTCTTATAATATCCGAGCAGGATAGGACTCGGAGCAACGGATTCAAGTTGGATAAGTTTAGGTTTAGGAGGGAGATAGGAAGAAACTGGTTCACAAATAGGGTGGTGGACGAGTGGAACAAGCTTAGCAACTTTGTAGTAAGTGCGGGAACTCTGGAAAGTTTCAAAAGGAGGCTAGATAGATTCATGGATGATAGAGAGTGGTAGTAACTCTCGACAGGAGCTGCCATGCACAGGCCAACCGACCTATTGCAGACTCCTTATGTTCTTATGTTCTTATAGTGACTAGGCTTGCTTGGTATCCTCTGTTTTCTCTGGGTTGGTGACCTGGTGAAAGATCAAGGTTGGTTCAATGATTATAGGTGTTTAGTGCTTCCTGAACATAGAGTTTGTGTTTCACCCCCACCACTCCCGCTTATTTCAGCCTTGACCTCACCACCCCTGAGAGGACCTAGGGCACTTACATGTCCGGGTTGGTGTGTATTGTAGGTGTGACGTGTTAGGTTGGTATGGTGTGTTAGTGTGGTGTGTAGGTGTGATGTGTTAGGTTGGTGTGGTGTGTAGGTGTGATGTGTAAGGTTGGTGTGGTGTGTTTGTGTGGTGTGTAGGTGTGACGTATTAGGTTGGTGTGACGTGTAAGGTTGGTGTGTGTAGGTGTGACGTGTTAGGTTGGTATGGTGTGTTAGTGTGGTGTGTAGGTGTGATGTGTTAGGTTGGTGTGGTGTGTAGGTGTGATGTGTAAGGTTGGTGTGGTGTGTTTGTGTGGTGTGTAGGTGTGACGTATTAGGTTGGTGTGGTGTAGTGTAGTGTGTTGATGTGGTGTGGTGTTGGGTTGGGCGCATGTGGTGGGTTGGATGTGGTTGGGTGTGATTGGGTTGGGTGTGGTTGGGTGGGTATGGTCAACACTAAACATACACCACCACACCATCAATGTTTGGCTTTGTACTGTGATCATTTTCGTAACAAGATATTTATTGTAGATATTTTGACAACAGGATGATCAGACGTTAATGCTAATAAAATGTCAATATTATTAAGAGTCGCTTTGGGTGAGCTTCTGGTTTATGTCTGAGACCCAAAGTATATACACAGACTGTGCATCTGGCAGCTGACGTTTAGTTTAGAAATGTTTGCCTCTGGGTAAAGACAGACGCTAACATTTCAGCATCGTTTATCTGCGTATGAAAAAATATGTGAAAGTTAAGGTAGAGTGATATTATTTTCTAAAACGACTCAGTTGAAGATTCGTTGCCCGCCCCAGTTTATTTCAATGAGAGTTAATCCCCCTAAAGCTATTCTATCCTAACCAACCCCTAGGTAGCGTTCGGGTGGTTAATCTCCAGGTGAAATATACTGATGTTCCGTAAAATAATTCGTTTCCAATTGTAAATATTGAGTATTAGGTGTCTGATAATTAGGTCAGCTTCAACAGGTAGGTAAAGTTTACAGACTTGAAAAATAGTGGAAGATATTTTGGGCCAAGATGCTGCTCACAGGTCAGTGTTTGTTTCCGGGGGGCTCTTATGTAAGGGGAGGTGCACATTTATTTTTGTTTTCGGAATTCAAAATCAAAGTATTTCTTCGTATTTGGAAAGAATTAAATTTAAATAATTTATTTACAGTCTTACAAATACGAGCGAGATATTACATGTAGCGACCTTGTGTGGGCAGCTGGTGCGGCCGCCCACGGCAACTCATTACACAGGGACTAATATAATGTCCTTATGAACTTCACTAAACTTTTCACTTGTGTCTTTTCTTAGTACGACTTTGAATAAAAAAAACCCGAGTGTTTGTTTGGTAACGTTACTTCCGCTGTCACGAGTACCTGGGGCTGTGAGAAACGGGGACGAGAGTTTAACCCTTCAAGGACGAGAGTTTAACCCTTTAAGGACGAGAGTTTTATCCTTGAAGGACGAGAGTTTAACCCTTCAAGGACGAGAGTTTAAACCTTTAAGGACGAGAGTTTAACCCTTTAAGGAAGAGAGTTTTATCCTTTAAGGACGAGAGTTTAACCCTTCAAGGACGAGAGTTTAAACCTTTAAGAACGAGAGTTTAACCCTTTAAGGACAAGAGCTTAACTCCTTTAAGGACGAGAGTTTAACCCTTCAAGGACGAGAGTTTAAACCTTTAAGGACGAGAGTTTAAACCTTTAAGGACGAGAGTTTAACCCTTTAAGGACGAGAGTTTAAACCTTTAGAACGAGAGTTTAACCCTTTAAGGAAGAGTTTTATCCTTTAAGGACGAGAGTTTAACCCTTCAAGGACGAGAGTTTAACCCTTCAAGGAAGGGAGTTTAAACCTTGAAGGACGAGAGTTTAACCCTTTAAGGACGAGAGTTTAACCCTTCATGTTAATAAGGATATAATAGTTTTTCTTGGGCTAACAGTTGGTCAAACCGATTTAGTGTTTACTATTGTTTGTCTACCTGTACTGTCTACATAAATTACATATCTACAGTCTATGTACATTATACGTACTTGCACTGTCTCTATACATGCTAAATCATTGTAAAGTTGCATGACGATTTTACTGAATGTATGTTTATTTATCCAATTAAACAGGTAAATCGTTCAGGACTGCACTGTTACCTGACGCGGCAAACACCCAGGACAGGTAACACTCATTATACTTACTCCTCCTCCCCTTCCACACTTATATACTTGTTGCTAAGACAACATAATCAAACATAAGTCTTGTTCTCTTACCTTGGCCATGACCAAGACGGATTCCTCTGCACCTTCCTGAACCGTATACGTCGCCTCACTCCTCAGACAAAATGGTTAGCAGATTTGACTCCTTCTTCGAGAGATAGTTGGTGGTGGGTTGAGACTCGGTGTGAACACTAAATTGTTGACGGATATCCATGGATGAGAATCTGAAATAACACACCGAATGAGACAATGTTTGCGATGAACACCAATGATATTAACTTTTTCTTCCTAATACTCTAGTCGTCTTGTATTGATTTACTCATTCATCATGTTCCTGACTTTATCGTGAATAAAAACTACTGATTCGGTAACCACTCTGACACTCACAGAAATAGTATTCACCAGGCAATAATATTTACCACACATTTTTTACCTAAATGTACACGAGGCACCTAAACTGACGTAAACAAACCGAGGAATAACACCCTAACTAAATCGATACCATAAACACCTGATCATCTCACGACATAAACAACACCACAGAGATACAGGTAAGAAACTCGTCACACAGTCACATCACACCGAGAAAAACTCATAACACCATGAGATGATTCTGATTGTAGTATCAACTCATAAATGGCAGCACCAGACCGAGTAATACAGGGAACCACACGCGACATAGTTCCAGTCTGACGGAAATAAGAGGATAGAGTTGATGATAGACGGTAAGATGATCGATGACAGACGGTAAGATGATCGATGACAGACGGTAAGTGTGATGATTGACGGTAAGTGTGATGATAGACGGTAAGTGTGATGATAGACGGTAAGTGTGATGACAGACGGTAAGATGATCGATGACAGACGGTAAGTGTGATGATGGACGGTAAGTGTGATGATAGACGGTAAGTGTGATGATAGACGGTAAGTGTGATGATGGACGGTAAGTGTGATGATAGATGGTAAGTGTGATGATGGACGGAAAGTGTGATGATAGACGGTAAGTGTGATGATAGACGGTAAGAGGAATGAGTTAATAAACGGTATAAGGATAAAATTGATTTATTAATCAATCAAGGTATTTTATCTTTGGTCGTGAGGATTGGCGAATCTAAACTCCTCCCTATCCATTTTTTTACCAATCATTCCAAGCTGTTTTATCTCTCCAAGGGCCATAGCTTTTAACAATCATTCATCCATCTCAATTTCTACCCTCCACTTGGTCCTTCTATCCTTCACACCTACCCATCAACATCTGTTACTATTCTCCTTCCATTGCTATTTCTAACAACAAATTATCCTAGTTTCTTTAGTAGTTTCATATTTTTTTTTGATGAAAGATCGAGTTGGGTGAGTGCTGCCAGTATGAGCAATCACTAGCGTCTGGCGAACCCTTCATCTCAGTAATATATTTTACGTCAATCTAATGAAGAAGATTGGCTTTCTTTCTTTCTTTCTTTCTCTCAAAGGTCTAATTAAAATGATTCACTTGGTCACTATAAATTATATTATTTTATATTTTATTGATTATCACAAAAAACTTAGTTATATAATTAAATTGCTTATATAATTATCATACTGTATATATTTTTTTATATCTGAATATTTATATATATGTCTAAATAATTTATTTCCTAAACGTAAATATGACTTAGAAATATGAATCAAAATGATGATCATTGCTTTACGGCTGAGGTAATCCAGTAGAGGTCACCCACCAGAGGTCATCCAGTAGAAATAATCCAGTAGAGGTCATCCAGTAGAGGTTATCCAGTAGAGAATACCCAGTAGAGATCATCCAGTAGAGGTCATCCAGTAGAGGTCACCCAGCAGAGGTCATCCACTAATCATCCAGTAGAGGTCATCCACTAGTCATCCAATAGGGGTCATCCAGCAGGTGACACAGGATTTAACAGATGACAGGGGCCTGACAGATAATTTGACCGATAGCAGAGGGCTTGGCAGATGACAGAGGGCTTGACAGATGACACATGACTTGACAGGTCCCATTAGCCTTAAGCACTAGGCTTGGTGGTTTCTACACAGCCCTCATTAGGCACGACGAATACGTATTTCCCTATGGTATATTTCCAGCAACACAACAGACCTAGATACTGTGAGGGGAGAAGGTTGTCATGTGAGTGTCTGGTAGGTGGGTGGGTGGGTGGGTGGGTGGGTGGGTGGTGGGTGGGTGGGTGGGTGGGTGGGTGGGTGGGTGGGTGGGTGGGTAGGTAGGTAGGTGGGTAGGTAGGTAGGTAGGTAGGTGGGTAGACGTTACTAATATGATATACTGTAAACAACTCGATATTATAATATTTACTGACGTTTCTACTGACCCTAAATTCAGGAGATGTTTCTGAGGTACATAATTATGACCATTTTTTATTAATGTATAAGGCTACAAATATGAGAGAGAGAGAGAATATAACTTACTGTTGAGCCGCTCTTTCCACAACTCCTACCGGTGTGCCACTTGCCGAACACCTCGCCATTCTCTTCAGGGGTGATCTCTCTATTGAATATCTCACACAAACGTTCCGCCGCCTTGCCACGGATGGGTGTCACCCCTCCTCCCAGCGTACCCTCGAAATGCTGAAGAAAAAGAAGTCAATTCATGTAAAACAAACAAAAACAACGACAAAAACACTATGAAATACAAATATCAACCTTACAAATCAAGTTCTAACCCCTTGAGTCCATGCTAACCTTTTGAGACCATGCTAACCCTTTGAGTCCATGCTAACCCCTTGAGTCCATGCTAACCTCTTAAGTATAATGGTAACCCCTGGAGTATGATGCTAACCCCTGGAGTATGATGCTAACCCCTGGAGTATGATGCTAACCCCTGGAGTATGATGCTAACCCCTTGAGTCCATGCTAACCTCTTAAGTATAATGGTAACCCCTGGAGTATGATGCTAACCCCTGGAGTATAATGATAACCCCTGGAGTATGATGCTAACCCCTGGAGTATGATGCTAACCCCTGGAGTATGATGCTAACCCCTGGAGTATGATGCTAACCCCTGGAGTATGATGCTAACCCCTGGAGTATGATGCTAACCCCTCGAGTCCATGCTAACCCCTTTGAGTACGATGTTAATAATCTTGAACAGGGACACAAAAGGTTAATTCTTACCGGGATGACCTTGCCTGGACAGGTACGACCAGCAGAGCCACAGCCCTTCAGAAATCCCCTGATCACATAGTCTTTGAAATCCTTCTCAATCACAGCCGTCTTAGTGGCCAGACGCACGGACATGAAGCACCTGGGGAAGGCATGATGAATACCTGGCGTCAGTGGCATGAGGGATGTCCTATTAATTGTTAGGTTAAGTTAGGTTAGCGTTAAGTTAGGTTAGGTTAGTGTTAGAGTGTTTGATTATCAGGTAAAATAAGCTGGGGTGTCTAATCTTCACATGATTCAGAATGAGTCTTATTTATGAAAAAATCATGTTAAGAATTGCTTCATTAAATGGTGTCTTTTATTGATATTGATGTCGGAAGATTCAGTTTTTCTTTGATTGAAATGTCCTGAGAGAGAGAGAGAGAGAGAGAGAGTCAATCACAAACACCAAACACAATTAACTCACGTTTTCTTGGCGCTCACAATATGTGTGGAGCTGTGGAGTGTCAACAACAGCAGCAGTAGACCACAGCCACCAGTCAGCAATACCTGTTGATGGTAAACAACGGTACAGCATCAGTCAACCCATCTAGTTAACATTATATAGAATGAGATAAAAAATAGGGGAAATATTGATCATAATATAAACATGTTTGGGTTAATATTTCTACGTTTTTCTGACACCAATGGGAGGTGAACTCTCATCTAATCAAAGATATTGTTGTAAAAGCAAAGCCAAATGAAACTAATAATATGACAGTAATAATAAACGAGAATATTTCGTCGACGCCAAGATGAACAATTGACTATAGACACACGAACTGAATGTGCATGGTGTGGATGTTGTAACATTCATACACATGAACTAGTGGAGTTGTTGATGTTGTAAGGCCAGTAAACATCTCTTACATGTACACCTTACCCTCTACTCAGTGTTCATCAGGTGGCCAAAATGCATCTTAATGTATCCGAACGCAGGAAAGATCTATAACACTACAATATATGTGTTAACTTTAGTTACCGAAGCAGGACGATATATCACGAAAGAATCACTCACACGAGCCATGATGGGAGGTGGTAGTAGAGGTTGTTATGATACTAGTAGTGGTGGTAGTAGAGGTTGTTGTGATATTAGTAGTGGTGGTGGTGGTGGTAGATGTGTCAGCTACGATGGTCAGGCAAGTTGTGACATTATCAGCTGCGCCACCGGCTTTATACACCCGCACACACACGGCACCTCACTCAGTGCACAATAGGGGACTTCCCAAATAATATGGTCCAACAAATTTTTCTGGATATTCCTGTTTTTTTTTTTCCTAGAGGGTTTCCCTGGTGTTTAGGCTGCAAGTGCGTCACCAACTTGGCATCAATTATTACCAAGAGTGATGACTGTACTGACAGGTGGCTAGTAAAACCTCTATTTAGCGGATTATATGGAAATGAAAGTCCGTTATATCGAGGATCTGTAAAATATGAAACGTCCATCTAACGAACTATATAGAGATAAAAGTCCGTTATATTTAGGGTCTATTAAATATGAAAATCCCCATCTGACGGATTTTATGGAGAGAGTAGTTCGTTATATGGAGGTTTTACTGTATGGCAGGTGGTCATCATCGTTCTGAGTCGCCTTATCATCAGGCTGGGAGGAGGAGGTGCAAGGTGGAGCATTTTTTTGCACGTTAGAATTGTTGTATTCGAGAGACCTTTAACCTGTCTTAAATTATTTCATTGTACCGTATTGGTGGTTTGAGTGATGGCTGGTAGTGTGTGTGTGTGTGTGTGTGTGTGTGTGTGTGTGTGTGTGTGTGACATGTAAGATTAGTGAAGTCCAACTACAACCTGAGAACTTAAGTCTGACCTGATCTGACCTGACCTGACCTAACCTAACCTAAAATAGATATGCTAGGCCTCACCATTTCCTCTAATAATGTCATGGAAGCCACACATCCACAACATTGCTAAAGCTGCCTCCCGAAAACTGGGAATGATGTACAGATGCCGTAACTATTTCAGTCCTGAGCAGTTGCTTTAAGTTTATAAAGGATTCATTCGTCCTAACTTGGAGTGCTGCTCTCATATCTGGGGTGGCTCTTCTTTTGTCCAACTATTAGATAGGGTGGAATCAAAGGCATTTCGTCTTATTGACTCTCCTCCTTTAGTTGATAATCTTTCTTCCCTTTCTCTTCGCCGCAATGTTGCTTCACTCTTTTTTTTACAGGTACTTTAACGGGCAATGTTCGGTGGATTTGGCATCCTGTGTACCGCCGGCAAGGCCGTGGGCTCGTAATACTCGTCTTGCCCGCGGTGCCCACCGTTTCTCTGTGGATGTCGGTCACACTAGAACAACCCGTTATAGTAGATCCTTCTTTCCTCACACAGCCAAACTGTGGAATGCTCTGCCTTCTTCTGTGTTTCCACTCTTACAATCTGTCTCACTTTAAAAAGCTGGTTTTCTGGCATCTTCGTGGTATTGATTAATATAATCTTTTTCTCTTCTATTTTTAATTCCTTTTTACTCTTATTTTTTTCGCCCCCTAGGCCCCGTTGTGGGTCGATGGCCTGTGGGACATTTTATATAAGAAGACATTATTGTTACTACTGAAGATGATGTGTTATATCCAAAAATATTACGTAGAATGAAAACAAAAATGAGAACGCATGAAAAAATATTTGACACATCATTAAACTTGGTTGTAAAATGTTTTAAAAATTAGCTTAATTTGATGCAAGCAAAATTTTCATTAACACACACACACACACACACGTCAGCTAGAGAAGGTACAGAACAGGGCCTGCAGAATCATGCTCGGTGCAGACTACTCCAGCTACAACAACGCTCTCTCCACCCTGGAAATGCCATCCCTTAGTGACCTCCACCACCACGCACTAGCAAGGTTTGGCAGTGGACTACTGCACCATCCTCGTCATCGCCACCTACTGCCACTGGCAGTCCCCCGCCCACCTCGCACAGTCCGCCACTTCAACAAAATTCAACCCATAAGAGCCAGCACCGATAGATATAAGAACAGCACCATCCCATCTATTGTTAAAATAATAAACAGCTCCTGATTTATGTACTGTACAGCCCTGTAAATGTATTCAACGTATATTATTATGTCTAAATCACATGTAAGTTTGTATGTTTTCAGCCACCGGCTGCAACTCTATTAATAAACCACATAATATTATTTTTACACACACACACAAATGAGAGAGAGAGAGAGAGAGAGAGAGAGAGAGAGACCTTCAACACAAAGCCACACCGCTGCTATATTCAGGGGAGTTACATTGATGACGTGACAATGTAATAGGTTCCTTCCGGTGTATTAATAAAACAAGAATATTTCCTAGTTCGACACCCATTGTGGTGGTCATGTTGGGGCCAGGAACACCGGCAAGAATAAACAGTCGTCCTCGGGCCCCCATCTACGGTCAACTAGGATTTTGAGTAGTAATTAGGATACACAAGTTGTCAGCTACGAGTCACCTATCTATCTATCTATCTATCTATCTTTAATAATTTTCTGCAGGCATAATCCTATACGTGTGTATAACAGCGCACAACATTACCCGCAGGGCGTCATCAGGTGTGACGGGATCACCTATGACGCATAGGACAGATATGCACTTGAGGGAAGGCCATCTTTATGACGGTGGCAGATGACAACAAAAGAATTCGTATATTTACAAGATTGAGATTTTTGTTCGCTCTGTTGGGGACATTTCTTAAACTGAAATCATTCATTACAGAACAGTGATGAAACATTATTGATCGGGGCAACAGAGCTCGATCCTGTCAACACAATACAACATAACGCTCCCCGGGTGTCCGTTGTTCACTGACTGAAATGTGAAATGTGAAATGATTTCTATTTTTCCCGTTTATGAAAAGGATTCCGGAAACGCCCATAAACCAAATGTTGTGTCGTATGTTTGACTCAGTTGCCGGACACGATCTCCATAAAATATTTAGGAGACGTGATGGTGGATACTGGCTCGTCTAGAATATAATTCGGTGTGATTTATGGAGGTCATGTTGGCAGTAATAACCTGAAGATGGTGGTGGTAGAGGCAGCCTGAGGGCAGTGTTGGTGACTAGCAGAATTGGTAAATATGCTGACTTGGCAGGGAACCAGAGATAGAAGAGGAGTGGGTAAGTGTAATATCAAGTTACCAACAGCAAAGTGTGCCAAACACAACTTACCATCACTAATACCTTTTTTAGGAAGCCTCACAACACCCACGATCCAAACATTGGCATCTCCTTGACTACATTATTGTCAGTGAAGACACTACCGAGAAGTGCTCATCACCAGAGCCATGCCTGGGGGCTCAGATCACTGTGAGACAGATCATCGCTTCATCGCGTCGTCCCAAAACGGCGAAAAAAACAAGCGACCAGAAGAAGTTTCAACACCAAGCGACTGGAGCATCAAGCGGTGGAACATGCTATCAGAGAGCAGCTCGACGAGAGGATGATAAACAGCTCAACAACCAACACCCTGAATCCGATTGCAGAATGGGGTCCCCTTAAAGCTGTCATAACAAAAGCCTGCTGCGAGACCCTCGGTCAGATCAGAAGAAAACACCAGGGTTGGTTTGATAAAAATAGCTATGAAATCGACGTACAATACTCCTCTCTTGTAAACCTGATGCCTATATTGTCTGGTTAAACATCCCTCAGTCTCTGACCAAAGCTGCACTTTCCGTCAGCAGAAGGCAATGGTCCAGGACAAACTCTGGGAAATGAAGAACGAATGGTGGAGTAAAAAAGGCGCTAGATCCACTCCCGCACCTGAGAAACAGTAACGTTTGGAGACGCACCTCACGAGAAGGTGTTAATACCTTCGAATCAACTCGATTACATGCCGAGGCAGACAAATCCCAGTGCTGAAAAGACGCTGTCGCCGCCCTTCCCGCATAAGGTGTACTGTAGCCCTCCACACGTGCAACTTTGAGGACGACCCTACCAGTCCCGTATATAATATATATATATATGGGTCTCTGGAGCCACCTCAGAGCTCACCAACGAAGGTGACACCATTCTGTCATCGCTAGATGATCGTCATACTCGAATCCGAGTCACAGCTAAGTAGTGGTGGTAGAAGCAGCAGCATGAAGATTGTTGTAGTAGTGATAGTTTGAAGGTAGTGTTGGCGGTGGTGGTGGCTGCTGCAGAAAGCTTATATTCGTGTTTTCTAACGAAACGACTGGTTATGTTCTCCATACGAGATAATGTACTTAAATAAGTCGCGTCACACATGCCGCCTGGTGCTCGATCATCCCTCACTACCACAGCTAATTTATTTATTTTTTAATTTTTTTTAATTTTGCAGCTAGTTTAGCAGCTAGTTTATTGTGTACACCATACTCATCCTGTGAGCGGTAGAACAAAAAGGATATTATGGCACTGAGTGTTAATAGTATTTCCAATTGTAGCTTCCAGTACCCTAGGGAGTTACGGTACCTTCCTGCCTGTAACTGACAAAACCTTAAGTATTTCTCGTATTTCATTGTTAACCTCACACACCAGCAGCGACCACCTGTTTATGATGAGTGTACAGGTAGATACAGTGACGAAGAATCAATAGTCGTGTTTTAAATAGGGAAATGTAGAGACGAGGAGCGAAGATGGAACAGTAATGTTATCAACTCTCTTGTGTCTGGAGGAGCTTCAGTGTCTAGGGAAGACGATAGTTTATTAATTTACGACGATGATGAGTAATATAAAGAAGGTAATTTCTGTCTCATGCGAAAAACTGTTGAAGTGACTACAGGATGAACTATATTACGAACTATATTATTAAACAGGATGAACTATACTGTAGTACCAATAATACTATGAAAAAAAATCGTTGTTTTCGCATCCATGAACAGAGGAAAGATTACACATCAATACTAAAATTTAATTAAAAAATTTATTTCTGCCTGTGTATTACAAAAGTTTCTCAGAGAATTATTTCATTACAGACACATTCTTCAAGTCTCCCTCATGACATAAGACACACACAACATGAACCTGAAGTACGATATTGATTCATGCAGACTAATACAGTAATTTTCTTGACTCGTGCGTAAAGGCAGTTTTCCTATTAAGGTGAAAGGTGGGTGAATAAGACCAGACTTCCCACACTTAGCAACTAACAACTGGAACTGTAGCTCACCCAACCACGTAATAGTCAAGTTCCTACTCCACCTCAAGGTCTGTGTCACTCTGGCTATTAGACTCGTTGGCTATAAGACTCGTTAACAGTTTATTATACCAAGGAGGAGTATTATTATATTAGGTATTAGAGTGTGTGGGTTTATAGGCTGTCCCGGAAAAAAAATGCCCCTGCCTACTACCTGAGGCATTGTGAATTGGAGGGTGGGAGGGTGCAGATGAAGGGAGGCAGGCAGGGAGCAGGTAGGGAGCCAGGAAGCAGACAGACAGACAGACAGACAGACAGGCAGGGAGGGAGGGAGGGAGGGAGGGACAAATTTCTAGGACACATTATATAGCACCAGTTAACTCCTTAGATATATTTACATTAACTAAGGTATTATATAGTGTTAGTAGGTGAGAGATAATAACCTAGACACATATATTATAAGTTTGAGGATCAAGTAAATAGTAATGGGGCGATATTGCTTGGTGGGGATTTTTTTTTTATGGATAGGTAACATTTTTATCAGTATGGGTTAGGTGTTTGTAAGCCATATTTTTATTCCACTGAAATTTGTAAACCATATTTTTATTCCACTGAAGTTTTTATGCCATATTTTTATTCCACTGAAGTTTTTATGCCATATTTTTAATCCACTGAAGTTTTTATTCCACAGTTTTAATCCACCGAGAGTTCTTAATCCACTGTAAGTTTCAATTCACTGAAATTTGTAATCCACCGAAGTCTTCAATCCACAGTTTTAATCCACCTTTGCTTTTAATTCACAGTTTTAATCCACTGGAGTTATTGACCCACTGAAGGCGCGCAAATCCACGTTTTATTGTTGATGTCGCAAACTGGAGACGACAACTACTGGAAGATAAAACACGTAGAGAGAGAGGAACAGGAGAACAAGTTAAAAGACACAACAAGAACAAAAGAACAATAAAGAACAAGAACAAAAACAAAACATAAATACAAGAACAAAACATAAAATCAAGAAAACAAAAACAAGAATAAAACATAAAAACAAGAGCAAAAAAAGAGAAAAAAAACAAAAACAAGAACAAAAACAAAAGCACGAACAAAAACATAAGAACAAGAACAAAAATACAAGAACAAAAGCGTCAAAATAAAAGGGCATAAGATCAAATATACAAGAACAAGAACACAAACAAAAAAGAACAAGAACAAAATAACACTACAACAAGAACACAAACAGTAGAACCTTACTCTATAATATATTAATAACTTGATACGTGGAATACAATGGACGCAGTTATCATTACTATGTCAAATTATAGTGATTATTTTTTTTAAAGATAAGTTAGGTACACCTTGGAGAACGACTTGATAGCACATGGGAGAGGTGAAGTCGTAGGTAAAGCCAGTCACTTTTAGCTAATGACAGGAACTTTTAGCTAATGACAGGAACTCTTAGTTAATGACAGGAACTCTTAGCTAAAGCCAGTAACTCTTACCTAAAGCCAGTAACTCTCACCTAAAGCCAGTAACTCTCAGTTAACACAAATGTGGATGTTATAAAAATTCTTGATGTTTACTGCACAGGACCTCAGAGTATTGTAGGGTGAATACAGGGATAAGGAAGGAGAAGGAGGGTGAGGAAGGGGAGAAGGAGGGCGGGAGAAGGAGGAAGGGGGAAGGAGGGGGGAGGATGGAGGGAGGGGGGAGGAGGGAGGGGATGGAGGGAGGGGGGAGGAGGAGGGGATGGAGGGAGGGAGGAGGGAGGGGGAGGAGGAAGGAAGGAGAGGAGGAAGGAGGAGGAGGGAGGAAGGAGAGATAAGGAGGGAGGAAGGGAGAGATGGAGAGGAGGGAGGAGGGGAGAGAGGCGAGAGGGAGGGAGGAGGGAGGGGGAGGAAGGAGGATGGAGGGGATGTGTTAAGAGTAGGAAGGAATGTGCGTGGGGTGGGTGGGTGGGTGTGTGTGGTGTGGTGTGGTGGGGTGGGTGGGTGTGTGTTGTGTGGAGGGGTGGGTGGGTGGGTGTGGTGTTACGTGTGTGGTGGGTAGTGGTAGATGGCGGGTGGAGTGTGGTGGTAGGCGGTGGCGTCAATTCTTACGATTCTCAAGGTAACAGGAACTGGATACACGCAATAGCTGGAAATATCAGAGGACACTGTATACCCCTTCGGATTTTTTCCTCGAGTCAATTTGTTTTTCGTAATACCCTATATCGTATACACCTTCATGGACGAATATATGGCGTTAATATATATACCTGAGAGTAAATTGGTCTAACAGGTGTGTAGATTGTCCTAGAAATGGTTAAATAATTGCAAGTCATATAAACACGAGACCTCCAGGGGCAGTGACCTCTAGCCAGGTGCCCTCTAACCAGTGTCCTCCAGCCAGGTGTCCCCCCCAGCCAGGTGTCCCCCAGCCAGGTGTCCCCAGCCAGGTGTCCCCCCAGCCAGGTACACCCCCCCCCAGGAGTAACAAAAGCAAACACTATATTACCATGTTAAATCTGATCAGAAATTTAATTAATATCCACCAGACTGGTGTAGTTTCCTTTGTGTTAGATATAAAGGCAACACTTACGTTGTTTATGGACAAATATACATGGGAAACAGATGGTTGTGGAGTCCGGTTAAAGATTTCTTCAGTAAGGTAATAATAAACTGAGTCAGGTATGCAAATTATTTCTAAAACAGAAGATAACACTAGTTGACAAGGGTTCGGTAACATGGATCAAATACGCTGCACTTTATTAATTTTATGGTGCTGATTTCAAATATGGCAATACAAAATGTCAGTCACGTAACATTTTTATGATATACGAGTATATGTAGTGTAGGAATATAGGATATGTACTTGTGTTGGTAGGGATATATTAAATATAAGGTTAGCAATACTGAACAGCTAGTGGGAGGAAATGATGTCCCTAACCTCACTCTAGTCGTGTACACACAGTTGTGAATACATTTGCTGTGATAGAAATTCTTTCGGTTAGAGAGAAGAATTTGTTCCAGGAAAAAGCTACGTTAAATATACTCCCTTGGTGACTAATGAAGAATGTTGTGAAGGCTATGGACAAACAAGGTGATGGGTTCGTGTCCTTGAAGGGAAAATTACCACAGTTCAGTGATGCTAAAGTCAAAGAGGGTATCTTTGTTGGCCCACAGATAAGAAAGTTACTTCGTGATGACGACTTTGAAAACAAACTGAATGACAATGAGCTAGCTGCCTGGAAGTCCTTCACACACTTATATTAAACATATCCCAATATATATAATTTTACCCATTTTTTTAACAAGTCAGTAACTCCCACCACCATAAGGCCTCATTAAACAATTCCTGTAGTGAAACGATAACAAAGTATCACCAAGTTTAGTCATTCCATCCATGAACCACCCGCCAAGCTTAACCATCCCACCCAGCTTGGCCATCCCATCCATGAACCACCCCACCCATGAATCACCCACCCAGCTTAGCCATCCCACCCATGAACCACCACACCCAGCGAAGGCACTCCACCCAGCTTAGCCTTTCAAAGATGTTTCACTCCTTCTCCACTCCTCTGTTAATAAATACACATGATGCCATAAAACACACACACACACACACACACACACACACACAGGTCAAACAATATACACTCACCTATCACAACGACCACCCCGAGCAGCAGAAGGATGAAGACGGAGACGAAACATAGACGTTTGTAGCGCGCGTAGTCACTTTTGTCGTGAGGGCGTGGGTCTGTCCTCATCTCCTCCAAGAGCCTTGGGTCCTTGTGTCTTAACGCTGTCTTCTCATCTTTTCTGTAAGTCAAGAGATTGGAAATTACGTCACATAGAAAAAAGTGTTGAATGAGTATAATGTAAAAGAGATTAATTAAATTGCTGGAAATATTATCTCTGTGTTAAGTGCCTTTGTCTTGCTTTCTGCTTTGGTAATGACGAAGAAAGGTTGATGTCGCTGTTATATACGAAATGGAAGTTGTACTATTTAAGGAAGAATCATACTGTAGACTGCAGCTTGAACGCAAAAAGTCAACACTAGTCAACAATCACTATGTTTCCATGCCATGGGGAAACTACACAGCTTTATCTAAAAGAAAAGTTATTCTAATTTATCTATTTACCTTTTTATCTGTGGCGAGTCGGTTAAAGCTAGACTGCCAACACTTAGACAGGGGCGAAGCTGGAGGTCGTTCATTGTGGTGTATTTTCCTGTCCGCTTGCTGGAGGACAATATCTTATGGTCCTCGGGTGTGCTTCTCAGGTGTTTAGGAGTTGAGGAGCAGCTCCCGGACCGCTGACGAATATTTTGTTCCTCGGAATACTCCTGAAACACTGTATACTTGACGGTATTATCAGCAGTGCTGGCGTGAGCTACGGAGGCGCTGTAAGGGATGAAGAATGTTTGAGGGTCTCTTGTCGGGCTAGTGGATGGTCCAGCCCTGTCCCCGCGTCTGTGTCTTTCAGGTGTTTTTTCTCGCTCATAGTGGAAGGCCTCTTGTTTTAAATCACAAACTGGGACGGAAGTATCGATGTGAGACTCGTGGCTTAAGGCAGGTGTGAGAGGCCGTCTACTGTCAACATTGCGATACTTCACTCTGTCTGAAGGAGTTATCCGCTTTGTAGTTTGTTGTGTCGTCTGCACAGGAGTCTGCTGTGACCTGAAACAAACCACCATTGTTAAATTATGTCTTTAAAATATCTAGTGAAGGGACAAGTCACAGCTCGGGAGTAGACGAGTCAGAGGGTAGGTAATGGTGTGTGAGTAACAAGAACGGTTACTCACGAGAGAGGCTATTCACAAAGGGCAGGTTATGGTGTGTGAGGAACGAGAAAGGTTACTCACGAAGGGTTGGTGAGGAACAAGAGCAGTAACTCACAAGAGAAGTTACTCACAGACGGTAGGTGGCGGGGTGTGAGGAACAGTAGAGAGGAGGGACCCAATAGATTAACTCAGGATTTCGGGAAAACTTGGCCACGAGAGGACGCCACACCAGCGACAGACCCTCATCATCTGTCAGCTCCTGCCAAAACATTGAACACAATTTAGAGATGATCCACCAGGAATCTACTTTGTTTTGAAGTCTCTACTAAAAAGATGACATTTAACGCTAAAAATAAAAAAAAATAAAAAAATACTAATAATGATTTAAATTTAGAGTAACATTTATCCAGTGAGAATTGGTTGTTTATTCTCGTCTTTTTACTATTGTGTTATCCTCGAGTTTCCATTATATGTACTTATGATATGATGCTTTTAGTCACGCACATACACGGTACCCCAACACACACGGTACCCCACCACACATGGTACCCCAACACACACGGTATCCCACCACCTACGGTACCCCAACACACACAGTACCCCACCACACACGGTACTCCAACACACACGGTACCCCAACACACACGGTACCCCAACAGTCCAACACACACGGTACCCCAACACACACGGTACCCCAACACACACGGTACACCAACACACACGGTACCCCAACACACACGGTACACCAACACACACGGTACGCACGGCTGGAACAATTAAATATTTTTGCCAAGTTTTCGATAAGATTAAAAACCTTCAAACATAATAATTGTGTTTTTGATAAAAATAATCAGGTTTTAGTTTCAACTGGCGGCACAACAACACACATTGTCTTGATGATGGTGAACTTAACAAGTACATTCTGGCCGTCGACCCCAGCACCTCACCCCTACGCTCCCTACTTAATAATGCGCGCGCGCGCGCGTGTGTGTGTGTAATAATAATAATAATAATAATAATAATTAACGGTTTATTGAAAGAGCTTGGCAGCCAGAAGGCTGAAAATATACAGTTACATATTTGGGGAATGGGTTACGAATTACAAATAATATACAAGTGACATAAGTGACACAAATAAGACATATGGTAACTTAGATGGGGATCAGCTCAAAATACAGTTCATTTCAACATAGTGACAGTGCAAGAGCAGTGTTTACGGATGTGTGTGTGTGTGTGTGTGTGTGTGTGTGTGTATGCATCCTGTGTGTGTGTAGTCATGGTGTGATTTAGACCATGGAAATACAAATTTTACTGTGAAAAAGAGTTGGGTGGATCCTGACCAATAAATCAATTAAACTTTCTTGTATAATCTAATATTCTATAGGACTAGGCATGTGTCTGTTTGTGTGTCTGTTATGGGCAGCCGAAACGGCACAATCGTTTTTTCATCAAACTTAGCGGAAAAATCGCAAAAAATTCGTAGAGTGGAACAAACCTGGTCCCATGTCGATGGTTTCTTTAGGAAGGCATTAGTTAACAATTTTATTTACGATGGAAAACGATGCAAGTCTACGGACTTGGCGCACCCTAATTAACCATACAAGTCTACGGACTTGGCACACTCTCATTCGCTGCACGCTGTCACGAGCGTTCAAACTTTCACAAGGGCACGAACGTGCCTGCGATCACTTGTAACTTCCTATAGCGTCGAACTATAAATGAGTTTATCCTTTAATGTTTTACATTTTCTCTAAAGCTATCATAGAATATGTTTCAAGGTAGGCTTAAGAAATATTGTTTCACTGACCTCTCTAGTATAAATGACACTTTAAATAATAACATTGAAGAGTCCGAACTGGAATGGCAATATTCAGCAAACAGTTATAAATAACCAACAATTAAGGATAATGATTTACTGTGGTTAGTTATTGGTAGCAGAACACAAAACAAATGGATACCGATAGAATGTTCAATCTGTACTCTTCAAAGGTGAGTTCCGCGAGAGGAAATAATGCATTATGTCCAACACAAACGCTAACTAAAGAAAATGTCGTTTAATTGGCTTGTGTGGTGTGCGGCAGTAAATGAGTTACGTCGCATTCCTCATTAATTTTTTTTTTACGAGGTTAGTGACGCTTGATATGGAGACTGTCATAAATAGTAAAACTTCTAAAGGTCTCCCCTAACTCTATTAACTTTACAGCATTGTTACTATATACAAAGTTATTTAGTACTACATAGTTTTAGAAATCGGAATTCGTTAAACGTTACAAGACAAAACAAAAACTATCAACTGTTTCCCCTACACCAACTGGGCGGAATAAAAACGAACCATTGAATTAGCAGACACACAGTTGGGGGATGTATACCCAGCCCGGCAGCAATCAGTGGTTCCTTCCTCTTAAGACGTAGTTCAGTGAAGATTTTTACTAGACACCTTTGACCCCGTGATGTTATAATTTAAGTCGATAATATAGTTTTGGGGGCTTGATCTGACCCATCATACTAATCTAACCTAGACTAACCGAACATAACCTAGACTAACCGAGCATAACCTAACCAAACCTAATCAAACATAACCTAACCAAACATAACATAGAGTCCTAGACTAACCTAGCATAACCTAACCAAACCTAACCTAGATTAACCTAACCAAACCATACCTAACGAAACATAACCTAGACTAACCAAGGGCCTCTACAAACGTAACCTTACTTAAATTCACATAAACAACCCCATCCAAGTCAACGTAAACTCAACCTAACGAAATATTTAAACAACCAACTATGATTTATTTACATACCAGATCATCAAAATAATAGGCCTAAGAAATTATACATATATCCCTAGTACTCCACAGTAACAATACTACTTAATTCTCCTTGTAATAAGATTTAACACATAGTCATGTCCTGGTTAAGTCTTTGTTGACATCTGACAACGAGAAGCAGAACGAACATACCCGTAAAAATAAACTCAATTGTCAATATCAAAGGAACTGTACGACTTTACCTCATCAGTGGTGTCATATGTCGTGTTGTCCATTACACCTTCACAAAATACAGCACACATGAACAATAATAAAGTTAACTTATATAGGGTCTTCACTACCGTCTTTCCCCTGCCGATGTTGTGTTAAAAGTGCAACGTGAGTTTCAATTTTAGTGAACAGACCACGACGAACCACGAGTTAAATGTTTCAAAATCCTGTTCGAACATTTGTATGGGTTCTGAAGCTCTCACTAAGACGTCATCTTGCTCAGGATCTCGTTTGTTCTTTCTGAAATGTTATGTTGTTATTATTTTGTAAGACTCGATATTTAGGTTATATTTAAACTTCACTGAGGCTTAAAGACTTAAAAATTCTCAATTGCTGACTGTTTCGTTGACTCTGATGAGTGAATCAGTGAACACGAAGCCTCTTACCGTCAATCAACGAAGCATAATGCCTTAAGCGGAGTAATTTTCACTCACCGTTACTGTATAATATACAGTACCGGTGTGTGAAAACTCTATATTATAGAGTTTACTGAATAAAAACACTGGGAATGGTTGCTTAGCATTTGGTAAAAACAATATATATTTTTAATTGTCCATACATCCATTAAAAAAAATATATATATATATTTCAAACTATTAAATCATATATAACGGTATAAGACTACCAAAATATATTTAAACCCACAGAAAAATATATTCAATTTCTGGGAAAACTATATTTAAAACAGAAAAAAAATCTATAAATTCAAATTATCATAAAAAAAAATATTTCAAATTACCAAAAATATATATTTCAGGCCGTGTAAGAAATATATATTAAATCGGAATGAAAAAAATGAGTCATATTCCAATTGTCACAGAAATAGTTTATTAAATTCCAGCCAGATATGAAGAATGTCAAGCTGCTGAGGAATGTCCCATATGGAACACTCGCGCTGTTAACTGTTTTATTGAAGATGTGCTACAGTTTGTGGGGTGCGACAGTTTATGGTGTGCGACAGTTTGTGGTGTGCGACAGTTTGTGGTGTGCTGCAACAGTTTGTGGCGTACGATAGTTCATGGTTACATGGCTACTGTCTGTGTTTGTCTCTGTGTGCGATAGTTTGTGGTGCGACAGTTAACTGAGTGGAAAAGTTTATTGTGGTGTGCGAGAGTTTGTTGTGGTGTGTGGATAAGTGCGGTGACTTTCTCTATCTGTCCATCCATAATAAAAATGACAATGGAAACACGATAACATACCAGCACCATAAATAGCTTTCAATTTTGGTGTAACAGTACATTAGCATATATCCTCGGGAGGTATTAAATAGCGTCTTAATAACTCAACAATACACAGAGTTATCATCGCCATTTATGAGTCATGATGATGAGCAGTTCCTAAATCGCTCTATGATAGTCATGCGAATATAGGCATTAATTTTTTTGATGCTGGTGATTACGATCCAGCACAGGAAGGTAGTTTACCGTCATATAAAAGTTAGGTGGCAACAATGCAGGAGTTGCACGATGTATGGTGCAATTTGCAAGAGACAATAGGAGCAAAGGCGAGCAATTATAAGTTTTGTAATTACTTGTTCGCGTGATTAACTTCCCCTGGCGCTACGACCAACTCAGGATTTAATTTATTTTAATCTATTTGTCGTCCAGTTTCAATTAGTTTATTGAAATTGGATCATATAATTTTTGTCTATCTACTGATTCGTATTGATGTGAATTTCAATTAAAATCTCAACTCATAATGTGGAAACGCATTTTGGAAGTAATTCTTTTTTTTTTTTTAGAGCATTTAATCCCCTTATAGTATGTCCATATGATGTTATTATTACCAGCATTAATGGTATCTGGACAAAGTAGTTCCTAGTGTCAGTATTAACACAGTATTTACGGTCAAAAATCAGTGAATATATGTCAGGATTTGTATCATTATTCTACGTTCGTTTTATATTGTCTTCAACTGGACCAAATAAAAAGTCCCACCTCCTCACTACGATAATTTAGAACCTGACGGAGATAATTCAGAACCTTACGGAGATAATTCAGACCCAAACGAAGGTAATTTAGAGCCTTAAGAAAATAATTCAGACCTTAATCAAGATAATTCCAGAGTGGTTTTAATTACTTAGTTCTTAACTCTTCTTAAACAACTAGACTGGTCGAAAACAAACTCACTGGATGAGATCTTTGGGTTACTGAGGAAGGTCTTACACGGGGGAGGGGGAGTGAGGAAGGGAGGGACGGAGGGAGTGAGGGACGGAGGGAGGGAGTGTGAGAGTAAGAGAGGGAAGGAAGGAGGGAGGGAGGGAGGGAGGGAGGGAAGCAGTGATTGAGAGAGTGTGAGAGTAAGGGAGGGAAGGAGTGACGGAGTGAGGGTGTGAGAGTAAGGATGGAGGGAGAGAATGAGAGAATTTGATAGTAAGAAAGGGAGGGAGAGTGAGAGTGTGTGAAAGTGAGTGAGTGAATTAAATCCGACGTGCTTCCTCAATCGTCAATCTTCAATCTCTCGTCACAACCAAATAAACCCATTCTTGAGATACCATTACAAACAAACAGACACTCAGACACTCAGACACTCAGACACTCAGACACTCAGACACCCAAAATACAATATCCCTCTTCGGTCTCAGGGGGGAATATTAAAAGTAATAAATATGCTATAGGTGTTTCTTTAAATGTCTATATACTATCTGGAAACTGAATTAAAATATAGATTGTTTTTCCTGTCCTCGATATAGACATGATATTTTGTCAAGGTTTCTATTTAACTTAGAAATATCATAAGGTGAGTTACTGATTGTTTGTATATGGAATCCAATCTTAATACCTCCTCTTTGAACATCTAAAAACAGAGGATTCGATGTTTTTATGGGATTTTAAACTATATAAACATCGAGGCATTTAGTCAAAGCCACAAATAACCAGCTGATGAGACAAAAACAAAAGAAAACGAAAAAAAATATATATAAATCTTGGAGCAATTTAGCGAAGGGATCAACTCCCTTTGTGTACAACGTTTACGTGGGAAAAAATCGTAAAACAAAAGAAGTGGAAAGTGTTGTATATTGTCTCTTGTACCCGGTTGTAAAATATCACCAGGAAAAGGTTTAGAAAAATCCTCAGAGGTACACATACACACACACATACACACACATATATATAGGTATACACACATGTACACAAATCTACCCACACATCGGACCAACATGTCGGACACTACCTATATTGTTATAAGTACAATAAGAGAGAGAGAGAGAGAGAGAGAGAGGGGGGCAAGGTATGACTGGGTGTGAATGTCGTGGTCTGGGAGCGTCTAGAACGATATGAAACGCAATATCTCCGTTTTAATTCGACAAGTAAATGGCATTTTTCCCGGGAATGGAGGAGGATAGTCAGCTTTGAGAGACCCTAATCTCCTTTGGGTTAAATCTACAATCCATTAATGGATTTTGGCGGAGAAAGAACTCCCCTCCACCCTTCCTCCTCCTCTGAACCCTTCCCCTGTACCTCCTCCCATCCTACTCTCCCCAATCTCCTCCTTTTCTCCCCTCCCCTCCTCCCTTGCACTCTTCCTCCCCTGCACCCTTCCTCTCCTCTACCTCTAACTTTCACCTCCTCCTCCTTTCCTCCCCTCCCTTTCTCTCCTGCACCCTTCCCCCACCTGCACCTCCTCCCCTCCCCATCCTCCACTGCCCCTCCTCCCCTCCCCATCCCCCCCTGCACCTCCTCCCCTCCCCATCCTGCACCCATCATCCCCTCCTCTCCTCTCTCAGCTCCACGGTAGGTCCCAGTCATTAGTAAATCGAGGAAGCTTCAATTTTTTTAAATTGTGTGTTACGTTGCGATTCGTTTGATCGTTTCTGAGAGAGATAGAAAAACCTTTATTACTCTACAACAAGTAAAGCCAATATGAGTCATTAATGGAAAATATATATAGGTAATTATCCTTTTTTTAAGCTAATTATCGGGTTTATTATGATCCCTTTGATCGTTTATGAGTTAAATAAAACACTACAATAGGTAATGGCTGCGGTGAGTACGTTAGACCAGATTAAAATTCAACTCAAATATCTAATGTATACAGACGAGTATATACGTTGGTTATATGAAGTGATTTTTGTGTTGAGTGATGACCAAGTCGGATCCTCGTGATACATTTCAAAACAAACTTGACGGATAATTATATCAACAGATTCTCGGAGACTGGCGGCGAGGAGGAGCTGGGAAGGACAGCACTATGTGTGTGTGTGTGTGTGTCAGACAAAGACCCCAGTGGTCAGGATATTATCGTAGTAAATGTTACAAAGCATTTCCAATACATTGTTTGTTTAGTTCTGTACAGAGAGGTCGACTTATTCATACCTGCGTGAGTACAGCAGTGAGAGCCAATAGGCTGGCCGCACACTTTGTTATTCACATCCGAGTGGGAGGTATTGAAGTACAAATATGTGTTTAGTTCTGTACATGGGAATTGACTTAACTATTATGTAAAAAATGGAAACAATACGTGACAAAATTCTAAATTCAAATTCAAACTGTCGCTCCCTCACACACACACACACACACACACACACACACACACACACACACACACACACACACACACACACACACACACACACATATTAAAAAAGATCATGTATTTAGGATATGTTTTTGAGGCATAACTGAGTGTACCAATAATTTAAGTTATAGAAGTCTCAGTCAGAGGTAGGGGTAGGGGGTAAGGGAGTAAGGGATAAGAGGGGTAGGGGTAAGGGGGTAGAGGGGTAAAGGGGGTGGAGGATTTCATCTTTTCGATATTTTTTCGGAGGTAAGGGGGTAAGTAAAAGGGGAAAAAGGGGGATAAGGGGAGTGAGGTGGAGGACAGGATGGAGGTATTAATATCTCATAATACAAGTAAACAAACAAGAGACCGAGTTGTGCAAACCAGTGACCCTTAGGACGGGACACGAGCTCTGTATCCACTCGGCGGCCGCATCTGTGCAATATAGCCTAATTAACTTATAATGAAGCCAAATCAACATGTACTAAAGTTCAATTAAGGAATAATGAAGCTTAATTAACGCATTATAAAGCGTAATATACGGACAATGAAGTTAATTTACGCATAATGAAATCTAATTAACATAAGGCTAAATTTAATTAGTGGCAGATAAAGTACAATTAGTCTATCACTGTAATTAAATGGCAACTCTAATGAATGTTTAAATTAGGGTGAAACTGGTGTGAAACTGTTCTTTGAAACGTAATTGAAGAGTTTTTGCATCATGGCGTTTTAGTGTCAGTGATCCGATGAGTTTTATCATCAAGTAGCTCCGGTTACGAGAGAGAGAGAGAGAGAGAGAGAGAGAGAGATGTAATTTTACTCTAATCATAGACATACTAAGTTAAAAGGTAGAGTCTTAATACAGCCATAGACATACTAAGTTAAAAGGTAGAGTCTTAATACAGCCATAGACATACTAAGTTAATAGGTAGAGTCTTAATACAGCCATAGACATACTAAGTTAAAAGGTCACCCTCGTCGTCCACAAAGTATCGTGTCACTGATAAAAGTTGTTAATGTGTTGCTGAAGTTATAATGGAGAAACAACTTTTCCATAAATGGGATAGTGACTCCCCCTTGTGGGTTAGTGGTTCCCCTTGTGGGTTAGTGGTGTCCCCTTGTGGGTTAGTGGTGTCCCTTGTAGGTTAGTGGTGTCCCTTGTAGGTTAGTGGTGTCCCCTTGTGGGTTAGTGGTTCCCCCTTGTGGGTTAGTGGTCCCCCTTTGTGGGTTAGTGGCGCCCCCTTGTGGGTTATTTGCGTCCATTTGAGTGTCAGTTGCGCTCCTTTGTGGGTTAGTGGCGCCCCCTTGTGGGTTAGTAGCGCCCCCTTGTGGGTTAGTGGCGCCCCCTTGTGGGTTAGTGGCGCCCCCTTGTGGGTTAGTAGCGCCCTCTTGTGGGTTAGTGGCGCCCCTTTAAAGGTTAGTAGCGCCCTCTTGTGGGTTAGTGGAGCCCACACGCACTAAAGAAAAACGAAGAAAATTGCACTAATCAAAGAAAACGAACGCAAATTAAGTTATTATATAAGATAACTCAAGGGATACTTCCGGGTCATTCAACGGCGGTGTTCACATTCTTAAAAACATCTTACGATAAAAATTTTCCTCCGGGTAAAAGTGGTTCAGAAATTCCAGGCACTTCTTAATTAAGGAGGAATATGAGGCAGGATCTGTAACGCTGGGACGTCTATCTATCTATCTATCTATCTATCTATCTATCTATCTATCTACAGTATCTATCTATCTATCTATCTCCAAGACATGTCGCACTTAGAAATATCTTATCCCGTCAACACAAGTAATAACCCAAAACAAAACAAAGAAACAAACAAACAAAGACACGCAAACAAACACACAAACATACAAACACACAAACAAACAAACAAACAGACACACAAACAAACAAACAAACAAACATACAAACAAACAAACACAAACAAACAAACAAACACACAAACAAATAAACAAACACACAAACAATCACACAAACAAACATCAAAACAAAAGAGCATCAATCCACAGTCCATTTAAAGGAGAAGAGCTTCACTAAACTCTAATAAATCCCTCATATTAACGTTAGATATGAGAAAACCCTCTTGTCATATATCCCAATAAATCCCCATTAATCTCTTATCAGTGATTTATGTGATTTTTTACGGTCATTATACTCTGTGAGGGACGATTGGGGAGGAGGAGGGGGAGGGGGGAGGGGGGAGGGGTTGATTGGCGTGGGGGACATGGATTCATCTCTCAGCTGTCAAACTACGGGACGAGGGTTCGATCTTTTGGAGAGAATCGTTTGGTCAGAAAATCAGATTCTAATATTTTCTTATTATTTATTTTTTTTTATTCATGTTTATTTATTTATTTTATTTTCATTTTTGCTTTTGAAATGTAAAATAAAAGTTGTGTTATATAATTTGTTTTTATTTGGGGGGGATATTTTATGTTAATGTTTTCTTAATCCTTATCCTTTTCAAATATCATACTTTATCCTTAAAACATCCTAAGATATCCTTTCTAAATATTTTAATATATCCTTCCAAAATACTCTTCCCAAATATCTCAAAACATCTCTAAATATCCTTAAAAAACACCCTTACTAAATATCCTAAAACATTCTTCCAAAATATCCTAAAGTATCATCAAATATCCTTCAAAAAACAACTAACCTAAATATCCTGAAACATCCTTCTAAAATATCCTAAAACATTCTTCCAAAACACCCTAAAATATCCTTCTTAAACATCCTAAAACATTCTACCCAAAAAATCCTTCCAAAATACCCTAAAACAACCTTCCTAAACACCCTAAAACATCCTTTCTAAACATCTTAAAATATCCTTCTAAAATATCCTAAAATATCCTTCCTAAACATCCTAAAACATCCTTCCAAAATATCCTAAAACATCCTTCGTAAACACCCTAAAATATCCTTCCAAAATATCCTTAACACATCCATCATCCTGACCCTGGGTGTTGCCTTCCTCAATTTCCGTGTGCAGGATGTCTGAGTGAATAATGGGCCCATATTGTCATTATCCTAATTTGGGGCTAAAATTTAAAGTCTATTTCACTATTATCAAGTTTTTCTTATTTTCATCACATTTCGTTTTGTTTTTCATTATTTTTTGTTTTTATTGTTTGTTGGTTATTCGTCTAGTTTGGTTTCTTTCTTTCTTTCTTTCTTTCTTTCTTTCTTTCTGTATTTCTTCCTTCCTTTTTCTCAATCGGGTTTTCTTTCCTTTTGTCTCTATCTCTCTCCATCGTTTCTGAATGATTTATCTGAACTCACTAACGTATTCACAAGTCTGTCTCTCACTGTCTCTCACTATCTCTCACTATCTCCTCATGCTGGTAGACACTCAGGACAGAGTCTCGTTCATCAAGAGATAATCCTACCAGTTAAGACACTCGCACTTATCATGAGACTACAAGTGTGACTGTAAGCTGGTGACAAACCTCCGGGATCGGCTACTGCTCACGGACCACTGCATTTTTTTTTATACTCGTGCAAATTATTGAAACAGTCGGGTGGTATATAAGAATTTCGTTCCTGATCATTATTGGCACAACAAGATCATTTTATCGGCACGAAGTATTGGCAACTGGAGTGGAATTTTAGTATTGTAAATTATTGGCACAGGTGGAAAGTAGTTAGAAATTATACGTACTAATTATTATCAAGACTGTTAGATATAGGAATTTCGTTGGTAAAAATAATTGGCACTGCTGATAGTAAGTGAATTTTATTGGTAAAAACTTGGAAGATACGATGTTTTTATTGGCACAAATTATTGGCCAAACTGAAAGGTATGAAAACTATTTTGCAAAACTGAAAAAAATATGGAATTTACCAGTACAGATTATTGGAAACAGGTAAAAAATGTATAAATTTTGTTTTCTTATATATTATTGGGATAACTTATTAAAACGAGAACTTTATTGAAGTAAAATTATGTTATCACCACCATCACCACTACCAAGAACAACACTGCCACTACCACCATTACCACACCACTAACACCACCTCTACAACCACCACTACCACTACCTCTACCATCACCTCTACCATCACCACTACCACCACCTCTACCACCACCACTACCACCACCTCTACCATCACCACTACCACCACCTCTACCACCACCACTACCACCACCTCTACCATCACCACTACACCACCTCTACCACCAAAACACTCTCTGTCCCTTTCTCTCCCTCTCTACTTCTCACTTTCTTTCTCACTCTCTTTACTCCCTCACTATCTCTCACTCCTTTCCGAATCTCTCTTTAACTCTTCCGTTCAACCATTAACTTTTTCTCTCTCTCTCTCCTTCTTTACCTCCTCTCTCACTATCACTCTCTGTATTTCCCACTCTCTCTCTTTCTCTCTCTCTACCTCACACACACTCTCGCTCTCATTCTCTCTCTAACTTCCTCTCACTCACTCTCTACCTCCCACACACACACACACACACACACGCACATACTCTCTCTCTCTCTCTCTCTCTCTATCTCTATCTCTCTTTCTCCCCAAAACACAGACTTTATTATTTAAAGAGCGAATTTATGACTCGGTGGGTCGCTGGGCTGAACTGGACTTGACAGCTCTAAATTTTTTTGCCAAATTCCGTCTGTCTAATCGTTTTTTGTCCGATACTTTAATAGATATATATTTTGTAGTCTATTGAATGGATTTTAATATCCTCTTTATTTATTGTAACGTTAATTTATTTTATTATTTTTATTCACTATTATAAATGTTTTTTATTATTATTATTAATTTCTGTCATTTATCTTATTAAACTTATTGTACTTTCTAATTTTTGTTTCATTATTATGACATGCAATACAAAAATCTGACACACAATACAAAATCTGACAAAACACAAATTTGACACCAAATACAAAAATCAGACACCAAAATACAAGAAACCATGACACAAAATACAATACTCCTGTAAACTAACACAAAATTCAATCTCACTTCAGCTTCAACAAGACTTCAACCCCGCAGGAAAACCGCCCTAGCCACCTTGCAAGCGGATATTACAACCACCTCTCTAATCCACTGCGGCCAAGTCTTAACTCCGCACCAAGCCGCCTCTATTTGGAGTGCCGCCGCGTCGCTCACTATTGCAATTAGTCAAGAGAGACACCCTGCCTGATAGTGAACAGGTATTGATGAAAGTGAAGATGAACTGAATCTGAGAGGAGGTGGTGGAGACTCTAGTGTGTTACGTGTATTGTTGGGGAGAGGGTGATGTTGGGGAGAGGTGGTGGAGATGTTGGGGGGGTGGTGGTGATGTTGGGGTGGTGGTGGTGTGGGGAGAGAGGTGGTGATGTTGGGAGGTGGTGGTGATGTTGGGGGTGGTGATGTTGGGGTGGTGGTGATGTTTGGGTGGTGGTGGTGATGGGGGTGTGGTGGTGATGGGGGTAGTGGTGGTGATGTTGGGGGTGGTGGTGGTGGTGCTGGGGAGAGAAGGTGGTGATGTTGGGGAGAGGTGGTGGTGATGTTGGGGGTGGTGGTGGTGATGTTTGGGGTGGTGGTGGTGATGTTGGGAGAGGTGATGGTGATTGTTAATTAAGGTATTGAACACATATTCTAGTTGCTTAATGAACAAAATCTGGGTTTCTATTGGACCTAGAACACTGAACAGATTCTTCTCTTATCTATTGAACGTTCATAACTATTGATGATCCAAGGTATGTATGTGTGTGTGTGTGTGTGTGTGTGTGTGTGTGTGTGTGTGTGTGTGTGTGTGTGTGTGTGTGTGTGTGTGTGTGTGGGTGTGTGTGTGTGTGTACCCAAGATTAATAAGGATACCCTGTCAGGTTTGTATTTATATATTGACATGTAAATATATTTTTTCTAATTAATATCTCTCTCTCTCTCTCTCTCTCTCTCTCTCCCTTCTTCCTCATCTCCTAATTCTTGGGGGAGAAAGATTGATTTAATTAACTGTGAAGAATGAATGAACATATCTCTCTCTCTCTCTCTCTCTCTCTCTCTCTCTCTCTCTCTCTCTCTCTCTCCATTTCCGATTCAATTCCCTAAACAATTTCGTCTTCCTCATCTCCAAGACTGAGAAACCATCCGTGTGTCTCTCTCTCTCACGTCTCTCTGTCTCTCTCAACAGGTGGTATCTCTTCATCTCTCCCTCACCCTAATTCTCTCCATTTTTTGTCTTCTTCAGCTCTTATCCTATTCTTCCTTTGTCTCTTAATTTATCACACCCTCTCTCTCTGCTTTTCATTCATTCGTTCTTCCTATAGTTTCATCTTTATCAGGTATGTTCCTCTCTCTTTCTCTCTCTCTATTTCTCTCGATTATTATCTATTATTTCCTCTTCGTCTTTGCTTATTCCTATTCGTTTATTGCTTGCTGTTTCTTTATCTTGTTAGCCCTTTTGTGTGTGTGTGTGTGTGTGTGTGTGTGTGTGAGAGAGAGAGAGAGAGAGAGAGAGAGAGAGAGTTAATCTACGCCTCTCTCTTCATTTGGATTGCTCAATTATATTCTGAATCCTAAAACCCAAATTCTAAACCATTAATCCTAAATCTATAAATGTAAATCCTGAATATTAAATCTTAAAACGTAAATCCTAAATCCTAAAAACCATAACCCTAAATCCTAAACCCATAATCCTAAGTCATTAATCCTAAACCCTAAACCCATAATCATGAGTCATGAATCGTAAATCCTGAATGAAAGCTGCTGAGTCTACAATCCTAAATCCTAAACACATAATCCTAAATCCTGAATGAAAACTCCTGAGTCATTAATCCTAAATCTTAAAACCATAATCCTAAATCTTGAATAAAAACTCCTGAGTCATGAATCCTAAATCCTAAATCACCACAGACAAAATGATTTACTCCCATCCACTTATTTCAGGTATAACTAATTACCTTTCGCCAACTCTTGCTACCAGAGGGTCAGTAATTACCTTGAGACCTCGATTTAACGGCATTTTAGGATATTTTAAGGCATGTTAAGTCAACTTTTTATATTTTGATCGTTTTGGAGTATTTACCCTTTAAGAGTCTTTCACCATTAATAAACAACTCTTATTTTATAGGTATTTTAAGTCAAATTCCTATAGTGTTTCTTTGGGAATTTACCCTTTAGGAGTCTTTAAGTATTTAGTGTGGAAGTAATACTTTCCTTCACTGTCTATTATCGGAAAGTAATTCTGGCCTCCTTCACCAAACCTTAAATGAGTTTTGCATATTGGCACCTGCAAGATTTACTACCAGGTAACTCTGTGTGGTAATTATATACAGTATCTATCTATCTATCTATCTATCTATCTATCTATCTATCTATCTATCTATCTCTCTATTCATTCGTCCGTCTATGTATGTATGTATGTATGTATGTATCAATTAATCTATTTTCCCTTAAGTCACACGAATAAAGCAAAAAAAAATATTTCTCTTAAGTAAAAATATTAACTGTGCTCTATGGCTTAACTGGGCAATTATCCTCTTAAGGTAATTAGAGTATAGTGATTATAGTGGTATACCATATAAGCGTTAAATAAATCACATTTTATATACAGTATATATAAACAGACGTCTCCGTTACGTTCAGTCTCTCTCAGCCACAAGGAAGACGACAGGTGAATGGTCTCTCACCCTCACTCAGGTAAGACGAGGGAAAACAAAGGGTTAAGTTTATCGGAAAATGTCTATTAAAACCTCCAGGTGTAAAGGGATATATGGGAATGAGTTTTAACTGGTTCCTTTAACTACCACAATTCACTCATCCTACCAGGTACCACAATCCATTCCATTACAACCTACCACAATCCTCTCATCCTACCAGGTACCACAATCCACTCCCCCCACTAATTACTCAACCTGCGAGCCTCCTCCACCATAACCTGACGACCCCAACACCATAATCCCACGACCTTTCCACCATAACCTGACGACTCCCTCCACCATAACCTGACGACCCCAACACAATAATCCCACGACCTTTCCACCATAACCTGACGACTCCCTCCACCATAAACTGACGACCCCTTTAAGTTACGAGAAATAGCTGTTATGATGTCGGAATTGTACAGCTGGGATTCTGTTGTAACTAAGATTCTGTCGTAACTAAGAATTTGACGTAAATGTGAATCTGTCGTAACAAGATGTAATATATCTCAATTAAAAGGAAAAAAAAATCCTACGAATATATGAGAATTTATATCCTGACTAACCAGATCCTATACGATAAGAATAGATTAATCTTCTCCCATCTTTCTTCTTCCCATCTTCATCAAAGCTTCCTACGTCTTCCATTGCATCTCTTTTTTATTTACTTTCTCTTCCCTTTCCTCTCCCTTTCTTTCTCAGCGTCCACCATTAATTCATCTCCCTTCTTCTCATTTTTATCACAGTCTATTATGTCTTCTACCAGTTCTCCTTATTCCCCCTCTTTCCATCAATTCATTTATTTGACAAACCTTATATACATTTTCTGTCTGTTTGTCTGTCTCTCCTTCCTCCTTCTCTCTGTCTGTCTGTCTCCCTCCCTCTCACCCTCTCTGTCTGTTTCCCCCTGTGTGTTTGTCTCCCTCTCTGCCTGTCTGTCTCCCTCCCTCTCACCCTCTCTATCTGTCTCCCTCTCTCTCTGTGGTCTCCCTCCCTCTCACCCTCTCTGTCTGTCTCCCTCTCTCTCTCACCTCTGTCTGTCTCCCTCCCTCTCACCCTCACTGTCTGTCTCCCTCTCTGTCTCTCAATCTCCCCCTCTCTAAGCTCTAGAAGTGATCTAACAGTGGTCTGATTAGCTAGATAAAGTCTAGTTGTGGAGAAAGTGGTCTCTTAAACTGGTCTGAAAATGGCCTAAAACACATCAAAAGGAAGGAAGGAAGGAGAGAAGAAAGAAAGGAACTAAAGAGGAAGGGGAAAATAAAGGAAAGAGGGAGAGAATGAATGAATGAATGAATGATGGAAGGAAGGAAGATTGACAGACAAATTTAAACCTAAGAATCAAAGCCATCCATGAAGACTAATAAACAAACACACACACACACACACACACACACACACACACACACACACACACACACACACACACACAGACACACACCTCTCCAATATATAACTCAGGTGAATTTAAGAGCCAGTGTCACCCAGGAATGAGGTTATATTAATATGGTATACTTATTATGTCGTTAGTGGTGCTGCCATACCTGTGGTTGATGGGAATATTATACCTGGATATATGTTATATTATTTGGGGTATATGTTTATCAGTGGGTGATATATTTTTGTAGTGTAGGGGGAAATGTGTGTGTGTGAGAGAGAGAGAGAGAGAGAGAGAGAGAGAGAGAGAGAGAGAGTACAACTATTAAAGACTACTGTACAGAACTACTCTCAATGTGTTAAATCACTCTTTTGTTTTGTTTCAGCCAATCATCGCCTCCGAAAGTTTTCTATGAGCCAATCACCACACCCCAGTCAATTTTGTATGAACCAATCACCACCCTAGACTTTTTTGTTTCAGCCAATCATAATCTTCGAATAAAACAGCTTAAAAATATTGAAAAACAACAAAATCAACAAATTAAGACCAACAACAAAAGAACAACAACTTAAGAATAACAAACATAAAATAACAACAATAACTTCAGAACAAACACAAAATAACAACAATCAGCCAATCATAATCTTCGAATAAAACAAGAATAACAAACACAAAACATCTCCAGAATAAACAATAATTGAAAAACAACAAAATCAACAAATTAAGATCAACAACAAAAGAACAACAACTTAAGAATAACAAACACAAAACAACAACAACAACTTCAGAATAAAAAACACAAAACAACAACAATAACTTCAGAACAAACACAAAACAACAACAATAACTTCAGAACAAACACAAAACAACAACAACAACTTAAGAACATCGACAAACACAAAATATATACAAACAAAACTCAAGGCCGGTCTAGCAGTGCCCGGACGAGAATCGAATTCCAATGAAGAATGTTGAAGGAAAAACCGATCTGAAGACACATAGTTCAGGTGACAAATACTGTAGTTCAGGTGAGACATAGTTCAGGTGACACATAGTTCAGGTGGGACATAGTTCAGGTGACACATAGTTCAGGTGGGACATAGTTCAGGTGAGACATAGTTCAGGTGAGACATAGTTCAGGTGAGACATAGTTCAGGTGATAGTTTGACACATATAGTTCAGGTGGGACACAGCATAGTTTGACACAGTTCAGGTGACACATAGTTCATGTTCAGGTGAGACATAGTTCAGTTCAGGTGACATAGTTCAGGTGACATAGTTCAGGTGACACATAGTTCAGGTGAGACATAGTTCAGGTGACACATAGTTCAGGTGACACATAGTTCAGGTGACACATAGTTCAGGTGAGACATTGTTCAGGTGAGACATTGTTCAGGTGACACATAGTTCAGGTGAGACATTGTTCAGGTGACACATAGTTCAGGTAACACATAGTTCAGGTGAGACATTGTTCAGGTGACACATATTTCAGGTGACACATAGTTCAGGTGACACATAGTTCAGGTGACACATAGTTCAGGTGAGACATAGTTCAGGTGACACATAGTTCAGGTGACACATACTACTGAAGACACATCATGAACTTGTTAGAACTTTCCAGACGACAATGAAACTGATCTGGTTGGAACTTTGTAATTGGTGGAACTTTTCAATCCCACCCACATAAGGGAATTTTGGAACTCAATAACAGATGGAACTTTTGTAATAATGAATAATAATGAACTGGAGGAACTTTGTCATGTAGTTTAAAAATGAGGTGATGGAACTTATGTAGAAATAAATTATAATAACTGATAGAACTTTTTAATATGGATGGAACTTCCCAAATGAACGATAATGATGAACTGGAGACATCATTATAAATCACCGTAAATGATAACGATCTTGATGTAGTTTCATAAATCACGTAATTACATCTTGGGTGGTTGTAAATTACCACCAATTAAGGTCCTGGGAATTATCTGCAATTACTCGGATTATATCACGACTTGAACGCATTAATATATTGATATATGTTAATCTTAGTTTCCTCCTTTCTGACTTAACTGATGGATATGTTTTACTCGTGAGGGATTCTTCTTTTTCTTCAAGTGTTGTTTAATACAGCTGATGATAAACTCCACGTCTTTATTTTTCTTAAGGATGTTAATTAATTACAATTTGTATAATCTTGATAATCCGATCTTCGATAATCCAAACTTAGCACAAACTTTAATATAATTTTTTTCTCCATTAGATTATTCATAAAACGGTAAAGAAAGTTTTGAATTTATTTTCCAATTAAACGTCAGTGATAAAATTCCTTGGTGCTATAGAAATCGAATATCTCGTGATTCCTAACTCTGACTAATTCAAATTCTCGGCATTACCATACGACCACAATCATCATGGTACAGTCAGTCCCCTTCACTTGTGCGTTTACAGGGGCTCATCAGGTTATGTGCACTGTGAGAGCCTTGTGTTTGTTTATAATCGACAGAAGGAAACTCACAATAATAAACATACTATGGAATCAAAGTAAAACAATATTAAAACCAACATCTCAATGATAATGATTTGTGGAATATTTATAAGACCAACCCGTGTAAACGCACTAATGAAGGGAACTGTAGCATCAACAGAGTGAGCCCAACGAGTACTTCCTCACTGCCCCGTACTGGCACTGTCTGGCACTGTTTGGCACTGTTTCCATGGTGTCATCGACCGAGTGAGGCAGTAGGATGGGTACACTTCCCTGGAGACCAGCGTGAACACCACACTTTATAAACTCATTCCATTGACTTAACTTTCGTAGGGAAGTCAATTTTACTCCCAGCCGTAGTGTAGTTTTCTCCCCCCGGACGCCGTTTTCTGTTCGTTTGTTTACTTTCGTTTTCTGTGTCTGATGGAAAATATGGCGACAAGTTTTAAGAAATGATAGAAGAAGAAGAAGAAGAAGAAGAAGAAGAAGAAGAAGAATTAAAGAAATAATTACTACATTTTATTATAGACTATTTACCTAATTATTTTATAGTTTATGTTATTTATCATAGACTAATTATTAAGCTCTTTTAAAACAAATAATGCTTTATATAACTCTTGGTAATTGACAGATTAATTATTCTAAAGATGCGGCTAGTGAATTAGATTATCACGTAGACACAGACACGCACATAATTAATACACACACACACACACACACACACACACACACACACACACTCCTTTGATACATCAGTTTCATTTGAGATAATATATGCAAATGAGCGCAGTTGTAACGCTGTCCCCGAGCCTCTCTGACACCCTCACTTGGTCACCAGAAGAGAGAGAGAGAGAGAGAGAGAAGCAACGCAGGAAAATCCATTACGACCATTTGTTCACGAGTCTTACTGAAGCGGAAATGAGAAAATGTTCGGTTAATATTGCGAAAACAGCAGACAGACAAAGACGTCGATGAAAGGTCACAATAACACGGAAAAAAATAAGGTGGATAAAGAGATAAAAGGATAAAAGTGGTAGGGACGAAAGGGGAAAGTGATAAAGTTAAAGTGGAGGGTTGATGAAGAGGCGATAAAAAAAACAATTCCAATAAACCGAAATATGTGATTGGGGAGGTGGGGATTGTGGGAGTGGGGAGGTGGGGGTGTGGGAGGGGAGGTGGGCGTGGGAGTGGGGAGGTGGGGATTGTGGGAGTGGGAGGTGGGGATTGTGGGAGTGGGGAGGTGAGGATTGTGGGATTGGGAGGTGGGGATTGTGGGAGTGGGGGAGTGTGGGGTGGGTGGAGGTGTGGGAGTGGGGAGGTGGGGATTGTGGGGTGGGGGAGGTGAGGATTGTGGGAGGTGGGGAGTGGGGTGGGGAGGGTGGGGGTGTGGGGAGTGGGGTGGGGTGTGGGGTGGGGTGGGAGTGAGTTGCGTGGGGGATTGGGAAGGTGGGGTGGGGGATTGAGGTGGGGGAAGGAGGAGGTGGGTGGGGAGCTAGGAGGATAGGAAGGTAGGATGGGGAGAAGGAGGAATGGGGGGGTCTCTGATTCGCTCGATCTTGTCCCCTTCCCTACCCTTTCCTCCTCCCCTTACTTTCTTCTCTACCCCTTCCCCGTTTCCCTCTTCTCCCCTACCCCTTTCCTCCCCTTTTCCAACCCGTAAAAGTACAAAAGCCAATAAATAATTTTTTTATATGTTTCAATAACTAAGATTTTATTTATATACATATACATATACTCTATGCATATATTTTATACCTATTTTTACCATGTATAAAATAGTGCCTTTATATTGGGACAGACACATTTCACTTTCTTAATACGTTTCTTTCACTTATCTTTGTTTTCATTTTTTTTTCACTGTGTACCTGACCTGACGATCTCTATTTTTTTCTATGTTATTTTCTATGTCATTTTCTATCTTATTTTCCATCTGATTTCTTTATTATTTTCTATCTGATTTTCAGTGTCATTTTCTATGCTATTTTCTATTATTTTCTATCTTATTTTCTGTTATTTTCTATCTTATTTCCTATGTTATTTGTTATGTTATTTGGTGATTTATTCCTTCCCATCGTTGTAATAAATAAATAGAACATATACCTGTGTCTTGTTGGCTCCTAGAGTTAATTAAACGACCTATATAGAATTGTACCTTAATATCTCATGGACTAATTATATCCAAGCCTTTTAATTCACTATATCTACCTGTCTAGTTAATTACCTGTCTATCTATCTATCTATCTATTTATATGTCTGCCTGTCTGTCTATCTGTCTGTCTGTCTGTTTGTCTGTCTGTCTATCTATCTATCATGTTGTCCTTCCTTCTGACCCATTGATATCTTCGAGGAGAGGAGGGGAGGAAGGGAAGGGGGAATGAGGAAGGGGGGATGGTTAAGGCGTGAAGGGAAGGTGTAGGGGTGAAATGGGAGGGGAGGTGGGAGGTGTGAAGGGGACTCTGGGTGGATAGGAAGGAAGAGGGGAGGGTAGAAGGACGAGGATTGGGGATGGTGAGGGGGAGAGAGAGGGAATAGGGAGGGAGAGGGGGAGGGGAATGGTGAGGGGGAGGGAGAGGAGGAGGGGGTGGTGAGGGGGAGGGAGAGGAGGAGGGGAAGGGTGGAGGGAGAGGAGGAGGGGAAGGGTGGAGGCAGCGTTTGTTAAAAAGAATTAACTTCTCTCAATTTGTGACATTTTTCCATGTTCTCATAATATGAAAATGTAAAATGACAGTCCACTGTAAAAATGTAATTTCAAAATTGAATTATTTTCATATGGTTATGTAACTAATTATTATTATACGTATATTGTAAAATGTCCAATTATCATCATTTGTTAGTGTACATAACTGATTTTTATTGTTCTATTTTATATGTACAAGCAATTTATATTATAAACAGAGTATAATGTAACTATTTACCATAAACGATCTAAATTAATGAAATGTAGTGAAAAATATGTTTTAATTTTAATAAACACTAATTAACTATTTATATAGATGAAAAATAGTTAATAATGATCATAAATCTACCGCAAGGATACTTGGGTATTATTAAAGCTGGGTCCACTGGGGGGATGAAAAAAGCCCAGAATATTATTATTATTCTCATTTATCCTAAACCGCAAACACAACGCATAAAACCATAAACAAAACCATTAAATCCAGTTATAATCTCCAATCCATGAAAATAAAGGACAAACGAGTTAAGGCGAATTTCACTGCCAAAAAGTGAAATTTGGTGGAGACATTTTTCTCTCAGTCGTCGGCCAGTTGCCAATCAACATTAATGGAAAACGCCGTACCCTGGTATCGGATTTTCTTTTCAAGGGGTGACTCAGACAATCTTTCCTTAGTGCAGCTGCGTTTCTTAAGGGTTTTATAGTTAATTGCTTTATAGAAGGAAACAGTCTTTAAAAAACACTTAAGGTATTTTGATAATTAGATATATATCAGATATAAGAATTAGCTATATATTATGGTGTTGTTATAGAAGAGTCGCTATATATAAAAGAAATAATAAGCTATAGTATATTTGTTTAGATATAAATATAAACATATTTAAAAGATTCATACACAGTATACAACAAACGATAAATATCTGAACTATTTAAAAAACGATATGAAACAAAAATGGAAACAATCTTGTGAAAACTCAAAAATTTATGTTAAAAAGGCTGAAAAAATGGAATTGTGTACAATGAAGAAGGTTGCCATGGTAACTAGTTCAGAATACTCAAAGACTTATAGTAGAGTCTTATTGCTCTTTTGACGCCATTTTGAATATCGTAAGAGTATCTATCTTCGGCAGGAGTCTTAATTGGACTTAATTTAACCTGAGTTTATTCTTATATGCGAGGGATGGACACAGTGCTGAAAGGGCCCAAGCATTCCTAATGGGGCCCTAATCCTAATAGGGTTTATAAGGACTGGGATTGATTGGGACTGGGGTCTATTAAGAGAGGGATTTATCGGGAGTGGGACCCATTAGGACTGGGATTTATTAGGAGAGGGGCCTATAAAGAGAGGGATTTATTAGGACTGGGGCCCATTACGAGAGGGATTTTATAAGGAATGGTACCCATTAGGAGAGGGATTTACTAGGACAGGGGCCCAATAGCACTAGCATTTATTAGGACTGGGACCCATTAGGAGAGGGATTTACTAGGACTTGAGACTCATTTTTCTCCATTCAGCTGCCCACTCACTTTGTCGCCCTCCCACTCACTCTCTGACCTCTTCCTCTTCCCACTCACTTTATGCAAGTCAGTTCATGCGTGGGTTGTAATCGTTCATTTTTCTCCCTCTCTCACACACACACACACACACACACCTCCTGCCACCTGCAGCCCCCCACCCACCTCGTGCAGTCCGCCACTACAACAAAATTCAGCCCATAAGAGCCCGCACCGATAGATATAAGAACAGCACCATCCCATCTATTGTTAAAATAATAAACAACTCCTGATTTATGTACTGTACAACCCTGTAAACGTATTCAATGCATATTATATCATTATGTCTAAATCAAATGTAAGTCTGTATATTTTCAGCCACCGGCTGCAACTCTATTAATAAACCGTTTATTATTATTATTATTATTATTATTATTATTATTATTATTATTATTATTATTATTATTATTATTATTATTATTATTATTATTATTATTATTATTATTATTATTATTATTACACACCCAAATTTCAAACCAGTTTTTATGTCTAAAAAGAAATTATTATAAACCCAATTTACGATTTACACAATTTACGAGATCTTAATTTACAAAGTTATGAACATAAAAGAACAATACAAATTTACATAAAAATCTAAGAAATTTATATACATGTAAATTTCACAAAGATTTTTATTTATAATTAAAATCTGGTCTTACGGTCATCACCCAACGAGAGTACGACTGGGAACACAAACAGATTTTAAACTTAATTAACTTCCACAGGTATTATAGTCATTAGTTTACCTGGACTCTGTACCTTAACTTGTACCTGGTTTTAAAAGACATGTTAGGTGAGGTTAGGTTAGGTTACAATATATTAAGTCAAATATGTTTTCATTAAATTTAGGTTAAGTTAGGTTAGGTCAAGTAAGAATAGGTTAGGTAAAGTCAGCTTTAAGTTAAATTTGGTTAGATTAGGTTAGGGTGTATCAGGATTGGAACCCACATAACACTCTCTCTATACTTATACTAATACTTCCCAATAAAGTCTCTGATCCTATACATATAATAGACCCCACAGGAAGAGGATCGAATTCTAACATTAAGACAGAAAAACAAATGCAACGCGGATACCTGACGCGTATAAGGACATCAAAAGATCAGAGAGCGTCGGGGAGGCATCTCGGGCTCGCGACATGAAAGAGCGTCACTGCAGGCGGAATGCTTGCAAACGTTCGCCAGGCGTTGTTGTAAGGTGGGAGGAAATACCAGGCGCTCGTGATGACTTGGGCGTGTTTTTAACGGTATTGAAACCGGAATAAATAAAAATTTAGTGAAGGAATTTTTTTTTTGGGGGGGGGGCAACTTAAGACAGACAGACAGACAGACAGACAGGCAGACAGACAGACAGTAAAATAGATAAATAGATAAATAGATAGATAGAAGGATAGAGACAGACAAGACACCTTATTAACACTTTGTGGCCAGTAATTAGGGATTATCAACACCTGTGGCCAGTAATTAGGGATTATCAACCCCTTTGTGGCCATGTAATTAAGGATTATTTGCACCTTTGTGAACACGGCAAATTGTTGCTGATGTGACGTAAGCGAACAGGTGTGTGTGTGTGTAGCGTTTTTAATTACAGGTGAGGGTGGTGAGTAATGAGCTAGGGATGAATTACCTACGTTAGTGGATATGGGTTTATTCAGGTGAGTATTAAGACTCGTATTTAAGTAAAGACTCATTTAAGTACTGGTTTAATAAATAGTTAAGGTGAAGTGAAAGCCTAAGTAGACTCATGTTAAAAAAGATACACTTACTGTATATGGGTGTTTTGTAAGTAGTCATATTGAAATGAATGTATAAGTAGATTCATGTAAGTACAGACTCATTTAAGTAGAGTCTTAGAGAATTAAAGTTAAAATAAGTAGACTCATAGAAGTTTAGACTCACTTATATAGAGGTTCACACACACACACACACACACACACACACACACACACACACACACACACACACACACACACACACACACTGCTCTCCTATACCGGAATGCATTTATATAATCAAATCCTATTAACTAGTCTGGGATATTTTAGGGGAATCAGATCCAGTATTCCGTTCAGTCAATTACTGAGTGTAAATTGTTGCGGGGAGTGGAGCAGGGAAATCAGGCGACGGTAATCTGATCGGCTTCAGGCTCTGATCGGCTTCAGGCTCTGTCTCTCCCTTGGAATGATAGAACTCAGGTGGAATGATGTTCAACTTGCATGGTGGATGTTGTAGAGGCGGTGATAATTAGGTGGAATAGGGTAGAGGAGATGTAGTGGTAATTGGGTGTGGAGAGGCTGTATTAAGGTGGAATAGGGTGGTAAAGTAGTGGTGATGGGGTGCAATAGGATAGTGGTGATATCTAGGTGGAATAAGGGTAGTGGAGAGGCAGTGGTAATTGGGTGGAATAGGGTGGTGGTGAAATAGTGGTAATTGGGTGCAATAGGATAGTGGTGATATCTAGGTGGAATAAGGGTAGTGGAGAGACAGTGGTAATTGGGTGAAATAGGGTGGTGGAGGTGATGTTGAATATGGGATGGAGATGATTTTGGTAATGGGATAGTGATGGGTTCAAATAGGGTGGGGAAATTAGTCTGGCTATAGGGTAAAAATGGTGTTGTAATAGGTTGAAGATTAGTTTAGAATGGGGTGGTAAAGGCGAAGCTGGAAGAGGGTGGTAGAGAAGCAGTGATAATAGGGTGATAATTGGATAAAATAGGGTGCTTATGCCAAACAAATGGGTGGAAATATAGTGGTGTGAGTGGAAATATGGTAATAGGATGAAAATAGGTGCTAATGGCTTTTAAAGAGGTAAAATTAGGTTGGTAATGTGTAAAAATGTTCTCTAAAGCAGTCATGAATCTCCCTTGTCAGCTAATACAGTCATGGGCTCTACCGTGTCAGCTAATACAGTCATGGGCTCTACCGTGTCAGTTAATACAGTCATGGGCTCTATCCGTGTCAGCTAATACAGTCATGGGCTCTACCGTGTCAGTTAATACAGTCATGGGCTCTACCGTGTCAGCTAATACAGTCATGGGCTCTACCGTGTCAGCTAATACAGTCATGGGCTCTACCCGTGTCAGCTAATACAGTCATGGGCTCTACCGTGTCAGCTAATACAGTCATGGGCTCTACCGTGTCAGCTAATACAGTCATGGGCTCTACCCGTGTCAGCTAATACAGTCATGGGCTCTACCCGTGTCCTCTTAACGTCAGCCTTAATGTGTCTTTGCAAATGGAGTCATGAAACGTAATATATATTCATTTACTTAATGCCATCGTACAAATGCAACAAATTATTTCATTACGTCGGAAATTGTAAAAAAAAAAGTTTCCATGTAGTGAAATTATATGCTCTATCTCTCTCTCTGTTTCTCTCTCTTTCTTTATCTGTTTCTCTCTCTGTATCTATCTGTCTCTTTCTCTCTGTCTGTCTCTGTCTCGCTCTCTCTCTCTCTCTCTCTCTCTCTCTCTCTCTCTCTCTCTCTCTCGCTGTCTGTCTGTCTGTCTGTCTCTCTCTCTCTCTCTCTCTCTCTCTCTCTCTCTCTCTCTCCCTCCTGTTCTCCTTGAATCTACGTAGTCATTTATTCACTCATTAACTTACTAATTCAAACATTCACTCACGCGTTTATTTTTCTCTCTCTCTCTCTCTCTCTCTCTCTCTCTCTTTTATTAAATTTTCCTCACATTTTTTGAGCATGTAGGTGTCAGAAACTCAAGTACTCTGTTTACATATCAAACGTACCACCATGACCTCATCTTTGATTAAATTCTGACAATTCATTTTAAGAGGTATAATTTTGACGGTACTTTAAATTAATTTCGCCTTGTAAATTTTGTGCTTGAGTGTGTGTGTGTGTGTGTGTGTGTGTGTGTGTGTGTGTGTGTGTGTGTGTGTGTGTGTGTGTGTGATCTCTCTCACCGTACATTATGCTTATTTTCGAGCATCAAGACAGACAGACAAGAACTACAGTGTATATTTACTCTCTCTAATCCTTAATCTTTCCTACTCTGACCGACTTAACTCAGTTTACATTCCTAACTTTCACCTCCTCCTCTCCCCCCCCCAAAAAAAAAGTCTCCAAATTTTTTCAAAGGATTTATTTTTTATTTATTTTTTAATCAGAGTTTTATGATTCTTTGTCAAATGTTACAACTTTTGGTATATATATATATTCTTTCCCACTAAACTTGATGTTGTTGACGGAATGTTTAAATGTTTGGTAAGTTATCGTGTGTTGTAGTGTTTTGCTTGCATAGTAAACATTGCTAAGTGATTCTGTCATGTTAAACTAATTTATTATTATTATTTTTATTTTTTATTTTTGCAAGCAGGTGTCAGCGGTAAGTAGATGTCAGGTGTGAGTAGGGGTCATATGCATACAGGTGTAAATTGTAAGCAGGTGGCATTTGCAGGATGGTGTCAATTGCAAGTAGGTGTCAGTTACAAGCACGTGTCAATTGCAAGTAAGTATCAGTTGCAAGCACGAGTTAATTACAAGTAGGTGTCAGTTGCAAGCAGGTGACTTAAGTTACACATACTTGAATATATCATGCAAGAAATATAGCAACGCATGAAAACATAAATTGTATACGCAAATCTGTATTAGAAACCACACACACACACACACACACACACACACACACACACACACACAGACTGAGAGACAGATATAGACACACAGATAGGAGAGAGAGAGAGAGAGAGAGAGACAGAGAGCCGCCCTGGGCATGACTCATTACACACTGAAGTAATCCTAGCGGTCTTCATTATAACTGTGCAAGACATCAGAACTAATTGCTAGGACCTGCGTACCGAGGCGGTGTGTGTGTGTGTGGGTGTGTGTGTGTTTTAATATCTTATTGTAGGGTTAATAATGACTGACACACACCAGAACCCCATTGGGCTGTTCCGAAAAAAAAAATCAACACATAAATGACATCCAGCTGAGTGTGTTGACCTCTGGTTGAGTGTGTTGACCTCTAGCTGAGTGTGTTGACCTCTAGCTGGGTGTGTTGCCCTCTGGCTGAGTGTATTGACCTCTGGCTGGGTGTGTTGACCTCTAGCTGAGTGTGTTGACCTCTGGCTGGGTGTGTTGACCTCTAGCTGAGTGTATTGACCTCTAGCTAAGTGCATTGACCTCAGGTTGATTGTGTTGACCTCTAGCTGAGTGTGTCGACCCCTGACCTAGTGTTGACCCTTGGCTGAGTGTTGACCCCTCTGTAGCACCGAGGTCAAATTTCTCACATTGTTATACAAAAAATAAATGAACCCAGAAATACCCCGTAAAAATAACTGAAGGTCGAAGACACACGACAAAATTTTATTATTAGTTTTGTTGACTTGTTTTTTTGGGGGGGGCTCGGGGGGGCTGGGAGGCTGGGAGGGGCCTGTGGGGGGGGCTGTAAAACAACTCTAAACATGGGTTAGCTGGTGACTGACTGATTGCCTGATTGATTGATTGGTTGACTGACTGATTGCCTGATTGACTGAATCATTACCTGACTGACTGAGTGACTGTTTGACTGACTTGCCGATTGACTGGTTAATTGGCTGACTGATTGATTGATTGGTCGACTGATTGATTGCCTGACTAACTAACTGACTAATTATTTGACTGATTGACTGACTGAATGCCTAACTGACTAATTACCTGACTGACTGAGTGACTGATTAACTGACAGTAGGAATTCCCGCACCTGTAATTGTATTGTTTACACACCTGGCTAAACCTTCAAATTCTAATTCAATTTCCAATACCTTACTAATTAGTTACATGTTTGAAACTAGTATATCAAAGTATATAATTTATATTCTTTGAGTATTTAGAAATAGATACGCCCTAATATATATAATTACACCTGAAATTATATTAAAACTATTCATATATGATAATTTTCTTGTCATTGATTATAGTTTGTTTCCTGTCAGATGATAATTATACAGTATATAATTTCAAGTATTGTGTATAATTCAGTGTATAAAGTAGTCAATAGTATATACAGTATATTAACGTATAATCGATTTAATATTACATATTTAACACACACACACACACACAAACACACACACACACACACACACACACACACACATACAGATACACACACAGACATAGTGAAACAAGAGACATTGATATTTGGAAAGACAAAATGACCGAAAATATGTGAAAATAAAATAGAGAAGAAAAGGACAAACTGAAAGCCAATACTGAGGCCGAGTTTTCCATTAATGCTGATTGGCAACTCACCGAGGCAAGAAAGAAAATAGGTTATTTTTCCTGTAAAGTTACCTATTTAAAGAAATGTTATACCTGAGTGTACCTATTTCTTTGACTGGGATAATTTAGTTTGGTTGGTGTAACTGAGTAGGACACACACACACACACACACACACACACATCTGGTTACATACACACAGTAAAGTTAATTCCAATACTGTATGCTAATACGTCCATTACTGAGAGAGAGAGAGAGAGAGAGAGAGAGAGAGAGAGAGAGAGAGAGAGAGAGAGAGAGAGAGAGAGAGAGGCTCCACATTTCCACTCCAATACTTTCCCTTTGTGTTATTGAGAGACGAACTAATGTGGAGGGAAGAAGGAGGGTGGGGAGGAGGAGGGGGTAGGGAGGGCAGGAGGAGGGGGGGAGGAGGGAAGGAGGTAGGCAGGAGGTAGGGAGTGACGTCCAGGCTCACAATAGTTTTGACTGACTGGTGGCGAGAGATAGGAGTTGGTCCTTCAGGCAGACAGTCACTCAGTCAACTCACTAGGCCAGCCAGAAAATGACCCATTCAACCACGAAATCAACCATTCAACACATCAACAGCAAGCACAGTGCCAGCGATACGTTGCCAGAGAGGGGGAGGGGGTGGTTGTTATATACTGCGCTTGTGAATGCTAGTGGGTACTTGCAGATGCTTGTGAATGCCTTGGGACGTTTTTGAGTTCTTGTTGATGATTGTGGGTGTTTCTGGGTGTGTTTATATGATTGTGAGTACTTGCAAGTGCTTGTAATAATAATAATAATAATAATAATAATAATAATAATAATAATAATAATAATAATAATAATAATAATAATAATAATAATAATATTAATAATAATAATAAACGGTTTATTAATAGAGTTGCAGCCGGTGGCTGAAAATATACAGACTTACATTTGATTTAGACATAATGATATAATATGCATTGAATACATTTACAGGGCTGTACAGTACATAAATCAGGAGTTGTTTATAATTTTAACAATAGATGGGATGGTGCTGTTCTTATATCTATCGGTGCGGGCTCTTATGGGCTGAATTTTGTTGTAGTGGCGGACTGCGCGAGTTGGGTGGGGGGCTGCAGGTGGCAGGAGGTGGCGATGACGAGGGTGGTGCAGTAGTCCACTGCCAAACCTTTCCAGTGCTTGGTGGTGGAGGTCACTGAGGGATGGCATTTCCAGGGTGGAGAGAGCGTTGGTGTAGCCGGAGTATTCTGCGCCGAGCATGATTCTGCAGGCCCTTTTCTGTACCTTCTCTAGCTGACGTTGTTGGGTGGAGTTGAGAGAAGACGACCAGGCTGGTGACGCTTACGTTAGTTTGGGGAGAATAAAGGCGTTGTAGATGGTCCTCAGCTCTGGCGTGGGTGTCCCAAGTGACCCAAGTCGTCGTAGCATGTAAGCGGTACGAGGCTGCCTTGACTGTGTTATTTACATGGGGCTTCCAGTCAGTTTGTTGTCTATAGTTACACCCAGGAGTTTGGCAGACTGCACCAGCTGGAGAGGATGGGCACCCACTGTGACTGCTGGGGCTTGCACTGGAGTGGTGGCGGTATTGATGTGCATGACTACGGTTTTGGTGTGGTTGATGGTGACCTTGTTCTCCGTAGTCCATGCCTGTAGCCTGTCCAGGGTGCCTTGGAGCGATGAGTAGTCTGGTGCGGTGTTGTCCACTGAAACCCCCACAGTGCAGTCATCCACGCCTAGCGACGTCCACTCAAGAAATCAGTTTGCCATGAGACCAGGTTGGTGGGAACCCTAGTGCAATAGCCTTGTTGATAACAGTGCAGTGATCAACAAGGTCAAAGGCCTTCCTGAAGTCCACAAGGGCAACGGCCAGTGATGTCTTACGTAGATGCCCGTGAGTGCTTGTAGATACTTGTGGTGGAATAATGTTGAAATTCTGATATTTTTCTTTCTTCATTAGAGTTCTTTCTCTCTGTTATATATGCATATCTTTAAGGACAATGGCTTAACCCTTTGATAATGATATTTTAACCCTTTGAGGATAATAACGTAACCCTTTAAAGACTATGATCTAACCCTTTGAGAATAATAGCCTAACCCTTTAAGAATGATGGTTTAACCCTTTTGAGAACTTGGGTTTAACCCTTTGAGGACAATAGCCTAACCCTTTAATAATGATGGTTTAACGCTTTTGAGGAATATGGTTTAACTCTTTAAGGACAATAGCCTAACCCTTTGAGGATGATGGTTTAACCCTTTTGGGGACTATGGTTTAACTCTTTAAGGACAATAGCCTAACCCTTCGAGGACTGTGGTTTAACCCTCCAGGCCTCAGAGGGTTAAGTTACAATGGATCTCCTACACGCTGTTGGTACTCGAGAACTGAGAGTTGGATTGTGAATATGTTTCTCCTCTTAACTTCACACAGGTTGGAGCAGTCAGACAACATCCACACGTGATAAACACAGAGACTTACGGGGGAACTAGAGACTCAGGAGAACTAAAGACTCAGGAGAACCAAAGACTCAGGAGAACCAGAGACTCGGGAGAACCATTCCTCCAATCAACAGCTTTCTAGGGCGACTATATCTCCCTCAAGTTCCTTAACCACTCAATAACACGTTTATAGCAGTTACGCCAGCCAAATACACCCCCCTTACCTCTCACCCCTCTCCCCCTCACCCCTCTTCCTCTCTTTCCCTCACCTCTTACCCCTCTTTCCCATCACCTTTCTTACCCCCTCTCCTCCTCACCCTCACTCTTCTTCCCCTCACCTCTCACCCCCTCCCCTCCCCTCTCCCCCCTCTCGTGTCTCTGGCCAACATCGGCGGTCTTTTGTGATACGAACATAAGAGGCAAAACAGGGTGATCGAAATTTCAACTCGACTGGCTTGGGTGAGGAAGGAGAGATCGACCGGAGGAAATTTATTTGAATATGAAAATCAATGTTGTTCCCCTGAGCCAAAAAGAACTGAGGGGGAGGGAAGAGGGGGGGGAGAGGGGGGAGAGGAGGGTAGGAGGGGTAGGGAAGGGGGGGTGGTGACTAGTGACTCTTCGGGTGTTATAGGCTTAAGTTGATAAGAAAATGGCTTTACCAGCATAATATTTTCACAGAGTTTAAGGGGAACAATATTTTTTTAGTAACTTGTTGCCTTAGGGGAAGATACACAGTATACACACACACACACACACACACACACACACACACACACACACACACTGAAGGCTTGTATACATAGAAAATGAATGGTAAGATGGTCGTTTATACATCACATGAAGTACTTAATAATATTTCCGTGGAGTTGTATTTATATATATATGGGGGGATGGAAGGAGGAGAAAGAAGGGAGGGGGAGGATGGAGGGAGGGAGGGGAAAAGGAGGGAGGGAGGGGGGAGTAGAGATGGAGGAGGAGGGAGGGAAAAGAGGAGAAAGAAAGGGAGGGGAGGGAGGGAGGGAGATGGAGGGAGGGAGGGAGGGAGGGAGGGAGGACGGAGAGGGAGAGGGAGGGAGGGAGGGACGGAGGGAGGGAGGGAGGAGGGAGGGAAGAACGTGAGAGGAATAAGTAACGTGAGGTTGGGTGATTTCATATATATATGTGATATAAATAGAATATTGGTATCCAGTCAGTGTGTGTGTGTGTGTGTGTGTGTGTGTGTGTGTGTGTGTGTGTGTGTGCGTGTGTGTGAGCGATGTGTATGTTGTAGGTAAGTGTGTGAGTTTGTATGTACGCATGTCTGTATGTCCGTCCGTGTGTGCGTTGCTGTCTTGTCTGCCTCCCCTTTTCAATTTACTAAAGAAAGAAAGACGCATAAAAAACGGAATAACAGAGAGTAAAAAAACAAAACATGGATGACTATAGATGAGGTTGCCAACTTTTCCTAGTGTTTATTTTTTTTTTACCAGGACGTTGATGAATGTTTTGGATGTTTTGATTGGAGAGAAATTGTGTGTCCAATCTAATACTTGTAGAGAAAAAAAACAAAAATGATGTTGGTAATGGGAGAAAATGGCTTTGGGGAGAGCTGAGGTACAGTGGGAATATACCTGTGTGTGTGTGTGTGTGTGTGTGTGTGTGTGTGTGTGTGTGTGTGTGTACATTGACATTTGTGTGTATGAGTGGATTTGTCTACCTATGTGTGTGTGTGTGTGTGTGTGTGCATTTACATTTGTGTATGAGTGTACGTTTGTCTACCTATGTGTGTGTGTGTGTGTGTGTGTGTGTGTGTGTGTGTGTGTGTGTGTGTGTGTGTGTGTGTGTGTGTGTGTGTGTGTGTGTGTGTACTTTAAGTTATGAAATACAGAAATGTCAGGAGGTTACGTGCTTGTGTTTAATATGACACTGAGGGAAAGATGGAGTTACTTGCATAAAGAGAGAGAGAGAGAGAGAGAGAGAGAGAGAGAGAGAGAGAGAGAGAGAGAGAGAGAGAGAGAATATTGAAGAGGAGAGATAGTTAGAAATACACCATTGTAGGTTTTAGGAGACTGAATATACCCTGTGAATTATATCGTTCTGTTTTAAGGGACAATATGCTCTGAAAATATATCCCTCTAAGATAGGGTTTTCCTCCAAGATTCTCAAACGATAGCAAGTTGAGTCTATTTCTCGAGGCGATAACAGGAAGAATTCAGGTCATTGAATCATGAGTCTATTTCTCGAGGCGATAACGAGAATTCAGGTCATTGATTCATGAGTCTATTTCTCGAGGCGATAACGAGAGAATTCAGGTCATTGATTCATGAGTCTATTTCTCGAGGCGATAACGAGAGAATTCAGGTCATTGATTCATGAGTCTATTTCTCGAGGCGATAACGAGAGAATTCAGGTCATTGAATCATGAGTATTTCTCGAGGCGATAACGTGAGAACTCAGGTCATTGATTCATGAGTCTATTTCTCGAGGCGATAACGAGAGAACTCAGGTCATTGATTCATGAGTCTATTTCTCGAGGCGATAACGAGAGAACTCAGGTCATTGATTCATGAGTCTATTTCTCGAGGCGATAACGAGAGAACTCAGGTCATTGATTCAGAGTATAACGTAAAGTACAGTAGAAATTATAGAGATTCTTACGTAATTAGATGCGTTCTCTTACCTGGCTATAGAGGAAGACAAAATAACTCTGTACCTGTACGAATATTTATGTATCTGGACTTTCATTGAAGTTACTTATTATTTCTTCGCCATCAAAATGTTTCAGGGGGTATTTGACTTCAGTTTCAGCCACCTCCTGATGTCACCGTTTTAAGCCATTGTTGGCAAAGAGTTTCACTGGTGTAAGACATCAGTTTCAGCCGCCTCCTGAAGTCACCATCGACGTCAAAGAGTTTCACGGGTGTAAGACATCAGTTTCAGTCGCCTCCTGAAGTTACCATCGACGTCAGAGAGTTAAACGATATTAGGTAAGAGTTTCAGCCAAGTTCAGGATCGTTGAGAACAGACGAGAGAGAGAGAGAGAGAGAGAGAGTGACCTTTATCTCGTCTCTCGGGAAGCTGTGGTGAATGTTTCATCGTGGTAAAGGCGGAAAAGTTGTTTTTAAGACTTGGTCCAGGGAGTTCTGTGAGGCTGGTGAGGGACTTATCGAAGGTGAGGTAGACGTTAAGGATGAAGGAACTTTTATGTCTTCCTGATTTTTTTTTACGAGTTGTCTATGGCGAAAAACTCTGGTAGTTAGAACACCCTAAACCTAACCTGACCTAACCTAACCTAACCTAATCCTAACCTATACCTAAACCTAACCTGACCTAACCTAACCTAACCAAATCCCAACATAACCTAAACTAACCTAAAATTAACCCAATGTTCTCACCTGTGGATAAATCTCGCAAACATCAACACGAGAGAAGAATAATACTGCTGTAAAAAGAAAAAAAAAACACTCGTTCTCCAGAAAACAAAATGTCAAATAGTGTGTATAATATTTTCTGAGACACTCTGTTATATTAATGCATCAAAACGTACTCTAAAATTAGTGTTAAAAATAAAAAAAAATAAAAAATAATAATAAAAACACGAACTGGCATCTTAGCGCATAAATACATCATCTTATATAAATTTGGCTTAGGGCGGGAAAAATAGGCAGATGAAATTGGCGAGAATAAAATAGTCCTGGAGCATCACTGTAATAAAAAATAGGAACAAATATTCACTAATTGGCATCTAGAAGACAGACCAGGAAATTGTATGATAGCAAATTGACTCAAGCCGGGAATATACTCACATAAAATTGGTACAGAAATCCCCAAATTATCATCTCGGACACGGGTAGAGGCAACAGCTGGTAGGAAATTGACTCACGCCTGAAAAAATAGGGAGAGAAAATTGGTATGGAGAAATGGGGAGCAAATTGGGGGCTCCTGTTTGACAATGGTGGAGGTCAGATTGAAGGGCTTTGTGTTGGTGCAACTTGATACCTTAACATCTGCTGGGAGTTGTGTGTGTGTGTGTGTGTGTGTGTGTGTGCTTATTTGTGCGTGTTTGTTTGCTTGTGTGTGTTTGTTTGTATTTTGTTTATTTGTTTGTGTGTTTGTTTGTTTTTTGTTTGTTTGTGTGCGTTTGTTTGTTTTCTTGTTTGTTTGTTTGTGTGCATTTGTGTATGTGTGAGTTAGATAGTTTGGCTATTTGTATGTGTGTTTTTGTGGCACGGAAACACATACACATACAACATTAAAACATATAAACAAACAAAGGTGACCATCAATAAATCATCACCTAAGTTAAGTTATACCTGAGTTTAAAACAATATCCCTCACATGAACAACGCATCCACCAGTCATGTCAGTCAAGCTAAGAATTGGGTTCACTAAATACACATACACGTAATTAAAAATAAAAAAAAATAATGTGGTGTTTATATCTTTCAGTGCAGCGTAATGTTGTAAAGCTTTAATTAATTACTAAATGGAACAGTCACACACACACACACACACACACACACACACACACACACACACACACACTTTTTTAATTTTACGTAACGAAAATGTAAAGATTAAATGTTGACGTATATTTCTGAGGTAAAAATTAAATGTTTTATTTTACGTCAATTAAGTCAGAGATGCTTTGATAAAAGTCATTTGCCTCCTCGGTAGTCCTGGTAGATGAGTCTGGGGGTGCTTAGCGACCAATCATATCTCTGGACGACAATCAGACATCATAATCATTGGCTTAGGTATGGAGGGAGAGCACAGTAGACCACTCATCCGCCTAACTCAACAGCTGAATGGATACCCACCCCTCTTGCTGCCTGTCCTAAAGGTTGCTGCTAGTTTACAGGTACCCTTACTTAACCCAGCTGTGAATGGGTACCTAACATTACAGCTGAGGAAACGAAGAGGTAGAGTGCAGTGCCAAACATCATGTACCTCCCTGTGGCGTATGCAGACTGCCAGGCGTATGAAACCATCTCCAAACTCCTCTGGCTTACCTCCAAAATCTTTCAAAACAACTTATAAATATGAATCATCTTCTATGGACACTTAAACAACTGATATAAGAAGATAAAGTGTATCATAATATATCATTACTCTACGTTATAAGTCTCGGCGGGGCGTAGATGCTAACGAGACGGTCCTGACGTATAGCAAAGATATCAAGAACATTAAATCGAGAGGAAAGTTAAAACATCAAGATGGAAAACGGGAAGAAAAAAATCCTTTCACGAAATTGTCATAAAACAGGAAAGAGAGAGAGAGAGAGAGAGAGAGAGAGAGAGAGAGAGAGAGAGAGAGAGAGAGAGAGTAAATATATGTAGCTTGACATTGTGGTAAAAAAAGGAACGTCGAGGTTTTGTCACCATAACTCTTACCTGCCATCCACACCTGTGTCATATACCGTCATATACCTGTGTCGTGTCATATACCTGTGTCACATCATATACCTGTGTGCTATACCTATAATCTTGATAGGAACTGACCCAATTGAACCTAATCGTAAGGAATTGGGCTAACTCTTCGTGGGTTCCAATCTGAATGACTGTGTTTAGGTTAGGTTAGGTTAGGTTAGGTTGATGTCTATTAGCATCACTATATTCCTAATCCTCTCCCTCTGGTGTGGATATAACAGAGTCTGCCTTTAACTTATTGCCGAGTTTCCATTTTCTTATTTTTGCAGACAGAACTCACAAGTGCGAGAAAGCAATTACACTATTTTTCTCTTCCCACGATGTGAGAGAGAGAGAGGGGGAGTGGAGAGAGAGAAGAGCGCGGGGGTGAGGGAGAGGGAGAGGAAGAAGGGAGGAAAAAATACACCTTGAAATACCTGACAACACCTTCATCAACCAGACACAAAAGAAAACTAGAGTGAGTTAAGGGAAGACTACACTAGACTAACGTTCTTGACTTACCCCTTAAGACAGTGGGAGAGGAGTAATATCCGGTGTCATGGTTGTCCTCACCGGGTGCTAAATGCTTTGTTGGGGAGCTGAGTGAGGGTACAGTTGTCGAGAGAGAGAGAGAGAGAGAGAGAGAGAGAGAGAGAGAGAGAGAGTTATTATCGTAGACAATAATAACTGACAGAATATCCATCTAGCATAAAAAAGTCCTGCTTATAAGTAACTTGATCATATTTTTCTGTCACTTAAAGAAAAGTTTGGCCTTTTTTTACCTAAGTCTACGCCTCAGACCTTTGTGTTTTGGGGAGGTCATGGATATGGTAAGGTAATCTTAAGGTAAATGAATACTTTTATTTAATTGACAGTGAACTTACTCAGATTATATTTGTTAGCCCTTTTGAATTCCCGTTTTCTGTTGGAGGTATTCAGTTTGTCATTATAAGCGACCTCAATTTGTAAACAAACAAAAATATCAAGCTGTGGGGAATAGACGCTCGTTTGAAGTGTTCTAAGGCTGTTGTATCTCAGACAGACAGACAAACAGACAGACAGACAGACAGACAGACAGTCACACACACACACACACACACACACACACACACACACACACACACACACGAGTAAAAACTAAATGTCAGATCTTTCAGAATTACCTTTGAACACTATTGACATTTACGAACAACAGAGCCAAGTAAATAAAACAGATGAATACTTCAGTCTACCCTGTACTAACTAGCGTAACATATTAAATGCTATATAACATGACGTGAATTTAATGGTGGAACCTGACATTCACTGAGACAGTCTAATTGGAGTATAACATTCACCCAGACAGTCTAATGGGAACCTGACATTCACTGAGACAGTCTAATTGGAACCTAACATTCACTCAGACAGTCTAATTGGAACCTAACATTCACCCAGACAGTCTAATTGGAACCTAACATTCACTCAGACAGTCTAATTGGAACCTAACATTCACCCAGACAGTCTAATTTGAACCTAACATTCACTCAGACAGTCTGAGTGGAACCTAGCATTCTCCTTAATAGTGCAAATGGACTCTAACCTTCTCTGTACCAATGGGAAGATGACAAGGTATTATTACGCTTACTGCTTGAATACTGAGAGAGAGAGAGAGAGAGAGAGAGAGAGAGAGAGAGAGAGAGAGAGAGAGAGAGAGAGAGAGAGAGAGAGAGAGAGAGAGAGAGAGAGTGTGGAAGGAGAGAGTGTGGAAGGAGAGAGAGAGAGAGAGAGAGAGAGAGAGAGAGAGAAAAGAGAGAGAGAGAGAGAGAGGGTCACTTACGTCATCACAAGAGAGAGACAAACGAATATTTAGTAAAATGTAGATGTAGATTACTGAGTCCGGTGTGTGTGTCTCTGTGCTGTGTTATAACAATAACCTGTGACAGCACCTTCTGTCTCTCTCTCTCTCTCTCTCTCTCTCTCTCTCTCTCTCTCACACAGAGCACATGCCCTTGACACTCGCAATCATGAAACAGTCCCCCCCCCCCAAGCCTCGCGCCATTGAGGAACACATAAATGGAATTCAGAGCCAAAGTCCATATTTCCCTGGTGACTTACAGCAGCTTAATACTAATGCAAACACTTCCCTGACACATCACAGGTCTCAGCACAGTTTGACCCATACCTAACACATCACAGGCATCAGTACAGGTAGACTAACACACCTCCCTGACACATCACAGGTCTCAGCACAGTTTGACCCATACCTAACACATCACAGGCATCAGTACAGGTAGACTAACACACCTCCCTGGCACATCACAGGTCTCAGCACAGTTTGACCAACACCTAACACATCACAGGCATCAGCACAGTTTAACCAACACCTAACACATCACAGGCATCAGTACAGGTAGACTAACACACCTCCCTGCACATCACGGGCACAGGTGAGCTAACACACCCCTGACACATCACAGGCGGCGTTAGTACAGGTAGACTAACACACCTCCCTGACACATCACAGGTCTCAGCAGAGGTAGCAGCATCAGGAGGGCAACAAATTGTCACCATCACAACAACAACACCCGACTTACCGAGATATATGACTGGGTGTTAAGTAGCCCAGAAAGACCGGACATCTCGCCACCAACAGCACTGGCTAACCATTATCACGGAATACCATGCACACCAGCAGTTAGCATTGAGGTCCTCTAGTTACTGAGCAGACAGTGTCAGATGGCATAAAGAAATTCGTCCACAGTTTCACCCTTTACGAGAATACATGCACACACACATACATACATACATACATACATACATACATACATACATACATAAGCACGCATGCAGATACACACACACACACACACACAGGCATACATATAATCACAGGTGCGTACGACATACATAGAGTGTGAGGAGTAAGTCAGTCACAGGTTGAGTGTGTGTGTGTGTGTGTGTGTGTGTGTGTGTCGCTAAAGCCGAGGTGTTAGAGTTTGCCCTTGAAACACAACGAAGGTCGAGAGGGGACAGTTAATCTATGAGACCCTGCGACAACTGGTAACTGTCTCACCTGAGTTAATGTACTAAACCTGGATCCTTGTCCCAGATAACAACAACACACACACACACACACACATACACACACATGATATACATAGCATACAGTAACTAGTATTGAACACCTCCATATTTTCCGAGTATGATGACAGAACATGATTCATTATAAAGCTCTGGTGAGAATTATTTAGTAATTAATGAATTGTTCTTATAAGTGAACGTTAAAAATACTATATTGTAAGAATAATTTGTATATCACGAGTAGTAATGAGTCTTGAAGGATATTTCTATATGCCTACAACAAAACCTGTTCACGGAAGATGAATCAGATAATCACCTTATAATGTTGATATCAAGAGAGGCACCGCGGCCTCATTGCGGAGGTCACTATCTGAGCGCTGCTGGTTCATAGATCTCTCCTGGAAAGCATTTGGTTTCTCTTTCTTTTTTCTAATTAAAGTTCCATAAATTTTCTTTTAATAAATCTTTGATAACTTGAATAATTATCATATACTTAAGTTTTTAATGGTAAAATATCTCACAGTATGTATTAATGTTTACATATATTCGTGTCTTGGGGCGTTTTCTTTGGTTGATGACTGATAGTGTTACCAATTTAGACTGTTGCCTTTTGGTCTAGTGAACTGAGGGGCAACAGTCAACAGGATAATGAGAAAACTGCTGGACGGATACAAGAATACGGTTCACTATTTTGACGACACACAATGACGTGGAAGGAGCATGTTGAGGCACTTGAAGAGTTGTTGGGCCGGATTGGAAGAGCCGGATAGGTAGTTCGTCGGTCTAAGAGTATGATAGGGTTCAGGTCGACGGAATTTTTAGAACATATCGCAGGGAACGGAAATATGGCCATGGAGAAAGAGAAAATAGAGACGATAAAGAATGCAGGACAACCGAAGAAGAAGAAGAAGCAGGTGCGTTCATTTGTGGGGTTATTATCATAAATTTTATACCAAACTTTGCAGATATAGCAGCATCTCCCCTGACAGACCTGACTAAGAAGGGACGGCCAAACAAGGTGACCTAGGGACTCCATCAGGGAAAAGCATTCAAAACACTACAGCACAAGATAGCACAAGACCCCATCCTGCGATTACTTGAGTAGACAGTAAAAGTATCCAATAATTCATCCTATTATTTGGAAATAGATTATTTTCTTGGAGGCGGGGATGAGGGGGTGAATAACCAGCGTTCGGAGGTATGGTAGGCAGGCGGGTCAGTGGCGCACACCTAACACTTCTCTTGATCTTGATTTATCAAATGTCTTGGCTCACAGCTGGATATGGGAGCAATAGACCCTGACGACTGTGTGAGGACCACTACAGCTTGCGATGGTCGAGGGTAGTGACCAGGGGTGAACTGTGTGCCTCTAGGTGACGGCTGGAAGAGGCGACGGAAGGGACAGTGGCGAAAGGTAGGGTGGCAACGGAAGGGACTGTGGCGAAAGGTAGGGTGGCGACGTAAGGGCAGTGGCGACGGAAGGAGCAGTGGCGATCGGCAGGGTGGATACGGAAGGAACAGTGGCGATCGGTAGGGTGGCGACGGAAGGGACAGTGGCGATCGGCAGGATGGCGACGGAAGGGACTGTGGCGATCGGCAGGATGGCGACGGAAGGGAATGTGGCGATCGGCAGGGTGGCAACGGAAGGGACTGTGGCGAAAGGTAGGGTGGCGACGAAAGGGCAGTGGCAACGGAAGGAGCAGTGGCGATCGGCAGGGTGGCGACGGACGGAACAGTGGCGAACGGTAGGGTGGCAACGGAAGAAACAGTGGCGATCGACAGAGTGGCGACAGAAGGAACAGTGATGGTCGACAGGGTGGCGACGAAAGGGACAGTGGCGATCGACATAGTGGCGACAGAAGGAACAGTGATGGTCGACAGGGTGGCGACGAAAGGGACAGTGGCGATCGACAGAGTGGCGACGGAAGGGACTGTGGCGATCGGCAGGATGGCGACGGAAGGGACAGTAGCGATCGGAAGTTGTAACGCGCGTGATGGGATTCGGTAAAGAGAAAGGAATTAAGTCGCACAGTGTACATATATTCTCGTTATTGCTGTTGTTCTATTGAAAATATTATTATTAACTGTAAATACAATAATAAACTTCAGCATTGTTCCTGTCACTGACCCAGCAGTACTCAGGGCAGCACACCACCACACTACTCACGACACGATACATAATTATACCCAGACACACATAACGACACAAGAGGTAGTTGGTAAATATATCAATGTTTAGTTTCCTTAATAGCGGCCAGTTAGTCTAGCGGTGCGAGAGGTCCCGGGAACACCTTACGGACAGTCCCGTTTTGAGTCATCTGATGGAGACTTTTTTATATCTAAATTAATGTGAAGACAAACTATCTTACTTAATATATATGTGGCCTGTTGGTCTAGTGGTATGATCCTCGCTTCGGGTGCGAGGGGTCCCGGGTTCAAATCCCGGACAGGCCCTACTTTTACACGCGTGAACACACTCATACACACATCTATACAATCATACCGGTACATTACAGGGAAGAAGGTACATGCGTGTGTATTTCTTCATCATGAAACATTAATCTTACATATAATTCCAACACACACACATAAAAAAGTTACATATGGACCATCTTATCTCCCCCACACATGTACACAACATAAACAGTCACACGGGCATTGATAACCACCACCACAGACACGTCATCCACCTACACCATTACAGGTATAATTACAGTCTACTACAGCCGTAAAAATGTAATTACAGACAAATACTTCCAACTGTAGTGTAGCTTCTTAAATATAATAAAAGAACAAACTGGAAAAAAACAATAATAAAAAAAAATGTAAGTAGGGTTCGATCTCTTCTACTTTCGTTCAATTGACAACTGATTCAACCAGACCACGGAGCGAGCCTGGCGGTACAACCAACCCTGTATTGTGTAATTAACGTTAAAAGAAAAATGTATCGTTTTGAACTTATGTACTTTCGTTCACTCTCTTACTCACTACGACACCTGGTGCTACAATCATCCCACATCATACTCTACGTCTTTCGCTCACTGTAACACTATATAACGTAAACTATAAAACTACAGTTGTTAATCATCTGTGTGTAACAGTTTAACAGACGCTAATACTCACGTGACGTCTACACAAGGCCATCACACACATTCCTGCGGTCACAATTACTAGTCAGGAAGGTTATGTTTAGTTCATTATTAACCTAACCTAACTTAAACTAACCAAACTTAATCTAACCTAACCTAACATTCACAAACATTCCTGAAACTTCCCTATAAAATGGACCAATTTAAGTAATGTCACTCAGCTACTTTACAGAGATTCGGAACTTATAAACTAAGTCTGAGAATATATTCCGACTTTTTAACACGACGGATTTACCTTACGATTCGGGGTCCAAATTCCCAAAGATTCGTATGTAGATTAAACCTTCCAATCAATGCTAAGAGAAGACATTTAAATCCAGTAGAGTCTCAGCTTAATTTCGACACCATTTGCCTTCTATGAGTCGTAGCATAAGTGACCCAATCAGATGGTGATTTTTTTTTCAAGTTGTTCGTATGATTGTTTGTGAGTCCATCGTTATGTCGTAGCTTTAAGTGAATAAATATGATGGGATCTATAATATTTCCACGCTATGGTGAGTTTGGGTTAGGTTAGGTTAGGATAGGTTGTTATTAATATTTTGTAATTATGAATATAGATGAGTCTTAGTGATGGTGGTAGTGAAGTTCTTTAGTACAGAAACCACCAAAGGTTTCTAAGACCATCCAAGACCTCTTTCTCCTAATCTTCGAAACCGTAGATAACACTGTATTTTCTGAGACCATCAAAGGTTTCTACGACAATCGAAGACCTCTGGCTCCTGTTCTTGGAGACCGTAATGAATAATGTATTTCCTAAGATCATCAAGGACCACTAAAATAACATCAGACCACTAAAATAACACCAAAGACCACTAAAATAACATCAAAGACCACTAAAATAACATCAGACCACTAAAATAACATCAGGACCACTAAAATAACATCAGACCACTAAAATAACACCAAAGACCACTAAAATAACATCAAAGACCACTAAAATAACATCAAATACCACTAAAATAACATCAGACCACTAAAATAACATCAAAGACCACTAAAATAACACCAAAGACAACTAAAATAACACCAAAGACCACCATAGGACCACCCTACACCTCTCCTTCAAGACCATAAACAACATTGCTCCTGTAGGACACATTAAGTTACGTCTGAATTCCGTTTCCTTATGGTAGTTGGAGATGGCTGTGTGCTGCTGAACACGCGGGCTTCTGTTAAGGACCATTGAATCCCTTTCCTCATGAGCCAACTTCTCCACCTTGGGTACTCTGTATGCAAATGAGCAGTGTCTCCAAGTTGTGTATGCTCGTTTCTCTCCGTTGAGGTGTTTTTTTTTGTCCCCGTTTGTTGTTGTGTTTGTTTGTTTGTTTTTGTAACTGTGTAAGTTTTATTCTTTGTCTTTGTCTTATTTTTGTCTCAGATTTTTGGTCGACTTAATTTTTTATTTGTTATTTGCTTTATGTTTTTTGTCTGATTTTTTTGTCTTTGTGATTTTTGTTTTTTGAGGATCTCTGATGTAGTTATTCTTTTTGTACCTGAGTTTTATGTACCAGAATATTGTACCTGTACCTACAAGGCTGTTTCTTAATTAATTAAATGAAGTGAAAAATATAATCCAGTTAGTTAATGATGTGTTGGGGAGGTTATGTCAAATGGTTACGAGAGAGAGAGAGAGAGAGAGAGAGAGAGAGAGAGAGAGAGAGACCCTAGCATCAACAACTCACTCCTGACCCACTCCAGCTCTCGATCCATCACGAACCTGACGAAACAAATTGTCTAAGAGGGAGGAAAGACACGCATTCACATACCCATGCTATAGTTGTATGTCACCCTAGAACAGGCGTAGCACAGAGGGGCGGTCCAAACGACGCTTAAAACTATAATTCCAAGCTTCTGGGACCTAGAGAGTCATTGTTTACGATGCCCTTCAGTATGCAAATGTTCGCTAGGGAAATTGGCACTTCACAGGGAGGCCAGGAAAGGGGGTAGGGTGGTGGGTGGTGGGTGGTGGTAGGGGGTCCTGGGTACTGTAAATACGAGAGATATACATTGATATAGATTCTGATTACCTTCGTGTGTATTTTGAATGTAAACGCCTCTCAGTAAGTCAGGGAATCAAAGGTATTGAAGTCTTTATAAGAGGTCGAGTTTGAAGGAGGGAATGGCAAGCCGTGGCAACCCCACGTGAGGTGTGTCGTCAAGTAAAGGAGGGGGGGGGGGAGCTTAGAATGGCAACATTTGCATGCTGATATCCTTCCCACTTTACATGGCGGCCGGGGTTCAAAAATGTTTGTCTAAAGGTGCAATTCTCTTATCGATTACGTTAGCAGCGAGGACTACCGAGTTGAAATGTTGCACAACTTTGCCTGTCAGTTCGAGCAAGTCTCATTTACTACATTCCGGTCTGGTGATATGAGAGAAATAGTTCATTTGTTTTACTTGTGATCTTTGTGTGAAATATATTGTTGTTTATTAATTAGCCATACGTGTTTTGGTTAATTATAAGTGTAGTTTTGTCACTTGTGTTTAGTTAATGTAAATTGAGCCTCATCTGATCTGACTGATGTAGATTGTTTAATATGTAAGAGAGGGGTGAGTGTGGGAACTAGAAATGACATTATGGCAAGTGAATGTCAAGAATGAGTAAAATTTTGATGAAGCAATGAGGGAGGAGAGATAGATAGAGAAAATGAGAGGAGACAGATAGACACAAATCGATAGACAGAAAGAAAAAGATAGAAAAACAGACAGACAGACAGACCATAATAGAAAAAACAATTATATGAGAGAGAGAGAGAGAGAGAGAGAGAGAGAGAGAGAGAGAGAGAGAGAGAGAGAGAGAGAGAGAGAGAGAGAGAGAGAGGGAGAGAGAGAGAGAGAGACCTTTCATTTACTTACTTCACATAAATATTTCCCAATCCTTCGAACTTTCCATAAAACCAAACTTAGGGGAATCTGAGTATTGATTGACTCTTTCCTCCTAACACACACACACACACACACCATTTTACCAACTAAATACCAAACTAATATTATACTAAATGTTTAATAGATAATAAACACTAAAATATAAACACAGTATTCATATATATATCTTAACTATTTTTTTCTCCTCCAGCTTTACAAACACTCATACATATTTCCCTCATCTCGGGTCATTTCTGTCGCTTTTAATTCTCTTCCCCTCTTGTACCCACAGACCATGATGTACAGTGTAAATAAAAAGGTCTCCTAAAACCCCCTCCCAACCAACATTATGTTTCTGTTCATAACACATATATAGCAGAGTTCTTTCCTGCAGTCCAGTCACAATAAGCTCAAGAAATAAATAACAAAATAAACCGTAAAACTAAATATATAAACTTCGTTGTTTTGTTTTGTTTTATATTATATTTAAAAACCTATAGTAAATAATTTTTTTTATGCTGGTCAGTTTTGAACCTAGGGCTAGATGACCCCTCCGAGCAACTGGTATTAACTTAACTATATATTACTGTCATTTATAAGATTTTCATTGTTATTTTTGATGATATTTATTAATTCTAACTTGAATATCAACAAAAAATTGGTTTAAAGAATACAAAAACAACATAAAAATGGAGATTCTTATAAAGGTGTTGTGGCATTTCTCCTTCAGCAACATAGTCGGTGTACCTGCGTATGCCACCATGAGGTCAATTAATGCTTAAAAACTTAAATATTTCACTAAGTTATCAGAGATTTATTAAACAAAAGTATTATGAATTTAAACATAAAACACTGAGACACGTAATGAGACTGGAGACTAAACAAGGCTCAAGATGGTTAGACTGTAGTTTGTGATAACGTAAAGAGTTGGTTTAATATCTATAGTTTATATCAGAGGCTATACTTTCTGTCTGTATGTCTATCTGTCTGTTTGTCTGTCTGTCTCACGGCTATAATGAATCAATCTTTCACCTAAATACATCGGAAGAAAATAAAAGGTAATCAAGATGATGAAATAATATCGTTCAGGTGGCGTTATTGGCCTCAGGTGTCATGTAAACAATGTTTTCTAGGCCACAGCTGATCGGCTCTCCCTGGATTTGTCCGGATTTGGACGGATTCAGAGCTAGAGCGAGAGATTCGTTCTTCATAAGCTTCAAGAACGTCAATATAATACTCTTAGGAATTATTCGGATATGGAGAGTTTCAGAATTATTCGTGTGTTTTATTTTAATATGAGGTTATAGCAGGATTTCCTTGGATTGAATTCTCTTAGGAATTAGTTGAGTGCAGATAGATTCAGAATTTATCTTGTATCTTCTTTCAATAAACTTAAAAACACAGGATTTCGTCGTAACATAGATGAATCAAGTCGAGTGATGTTTGTTTAATATGTTAAAGGAATATTTAAATGTGGGGATTTATTGGGATTTGGAGAGTAAAATGTGATTATCATATATATACTTTTTTGTAATATGTTTAAACTAATGGAATAATACTCGAGGGATTTAGTGGGATTTGGTTCGTTTGGGGATTAAGTTAGTATTTGTTTTATTATTCCAAAGCTTAAAGTACGACGCAATGATACTTATTTGGTGTGTGTAATAATAATAATAATAATAATAATAAACGGTTTATTAATAGAGTTGCAGCCGGTGGCTGAAAATATACAGACTTACATTAGACTTAGACATAATGATATAATATGCATTGAATACATTTACAGGGCTGTACAGTACATAAATCAGGAGTTGTTTATTATTTTAACAATAGATGGGATGGTGCTGTTCTTATATCCATCGGTGCGGGCTCTTTTGGGCTGAATTTTGTTGTAGTGGCGGACTGCGCGAGGTGGGTGGGGGGCGGCCGGTGGCAGGAGGTGGCAATGGCGAGGGTGGTGCAGTAGTCCACGGCTAAACCTTTCCAGTGCTTGGTGGTGGAGGTCACTGAGGGATAGCATTTCCAGGGTGGAGAGAGCGTTGGTGTAGCCGGAGTATTCTGCGCCGAGCATGATTCTGCAGGCCCTTTTCTGTACTTTCTCTAGCTGACGTTGTTGGGTGGAGTTGAGAGAAGACGACCAGGCTGGTGACGCATACGTTAGTTTGGGGAGAATAAAGGCGTTGCAGATGGTCCTCAGCTCTGGCGTGGGTGTCCCAAGTGACCTAAGTCTTCGTAGCATGTAGAGACGGTACGAGGCTGCCTTGACTGTGTTATTTACATGGGCCTTCCAGTCAAGTTTGTTGTCTATAGTTACACCCAGGAGTTTGGCAGACTGCACCAGCTGGAGAGGATGGGCACCCACTGTGACTGCTGGGGCTAGCACTGGAGTGGTGGCGGTATTGATGTGCATGACTACGGTTTTGGTGTGGTTGATGGTGACCTTGTTCTCCGTAGTCCATGCCTGTAGCCTGTCCAGGGTGCCTTGGAGCGATGAGTAGTCTGGTGCGGTGTTGTCCACTGTAACCCCCACAGTGCAATCATCCACGTACTTCCACCTGTGAGGAGTGTCCGATAGAGCGTCGTTGATCAGGATGAGGAAGCACAGTGGTCCCATCTTGGTCCCCTGGGGAACACCGCAGGTGAGGTGTTGGAATGTAGAGACTAAGCCCTGATACCTCACTGCTTGGCGACGTCCACTCAAGAAATCAGTGAGCCATGAGACCAGGTTGGTGGGCAGCCCTAGTGCAATAGCCTTGTTGATAACAGTGCAGTGATCAACAAGGTCAAAGGCCTTCCTGAAGTCCACAAGGGCAACGGCCAGTGATGTCTTACGTTTCTGCAAGTTTTTGTGCAGAAAATCCAGAAAGCTCACCAAGCAGTGTGATGTAGAGGAGGTCCTCATATTGCCAAATTGCTGTGGATCAATTGACTGATAGATACTGGCAAATGCCCACTCAAAAACAAAGTCCTCACAAAGTAGACTGGGTATGGGGGTAATGGCAACTGGCCTGAGGTCGTTAGGGGACTGTGGGGTGGTGACTTTGGGGATGGGGGTGACAAATGCGGTTTTCCATTCATTAGGGCATTTGCTTTGTCTGAGGGATGCATTAATAATAGAACAGAGGGAGGTGGCAAGTTCGACTGCAAACTCCTTGTATATTTTGATTGGGAGGTCAATTGGGGTCGTGGAGCGTTTGGATTTCAATTTCAGGAGTTTGTTGGCGATTTCATAAGGTTGGACACTGGGAGGGGGGGAGGTGGAAGGTAAGTAAGCTGTGTGTGTGTGTGTGTGTGTGTACTCGACGCTTGGAGACATAATACCAGGTAATGTAACGACTATAACGGATCAAACCTTCTCACAAATGGTAATCTTTCCCACTTCGAAAATAAAAATCTCGAAAAAGAACTATTGTATCGTGACCCCCAAATGTGGTTGAGAAACGTAGGGTTATGTGGGTATTGTGGAACATGTAATCAGCAGTGAAATAGGGGAGGGGCCCATTTCACTGCTCTTGTTCTCCCCGTCACAGAGAGTGAAAGGAATTTGTCGTTATGATAAAAAAAATCACATGATGATTAGACACCCCAGCTTATTTTAACTGATGATTAGACACCCCAGCCTTGATGATTAGATACCCCAGCTTATTTCACCTGAGGATTTGACACTCCCAGCTTATTTCACCTGATGATTAGATACCTTATTGCGATCTGATGGGACCACGTTAGGTTAAGTTAGGTTAGGTTAGGGTGTCTAACTATCAGGTAAAATAAGCTGGGGGTGTTTAATCATCATGTGAAATAAGCTGGGATTACCTTATCTTCACCTGATTAAAAAAATGAGCAAGTGATACTAACTGAGGGTATTTTTGATTAGGTAAACAAACCCTCCCCACTCCCATCTCGCTAACGTTCCATAGATCGAAATAATATTAAGATTATGATGCAAATATACGAAAAAAAACGAAGGGTTATGTAGGTATTAGTGAGACATGTAATCAACTCTCCCCTACTTGCCAACAACCTCGTCACACAGATGGAAATGAATATGCAATAATGATCTCCCAGAAATTTCACAGAATGGTGTGAAAATGTTGGACATGAGAGCAGACATTAACCACTTGTCACTTGTATCGTGTGTGGTGGCCGAGTGGAGATCAGCACTCGACTCCTGGCTCAGAGATCGCCGGTTCGAGTCCCGCTGCCGGTGGTCTTTGAGTGGTAGGGTTCCCTTGGTTGATACAACTGTAGTATAGGTACCTAACTTTACTGTTGGGGAGGTGGAAGGTGGTCAAGTACAGTGACGGCCACATTGCCACCTGGAAACTTCGGTGTAGAAGTACTTTCATTCACTGCCATCATCCGTCACAGAAAACAAAACAAATATTCAATAGCATAAAAAAAACATGACGTGTGTGGCTAGGGCAACAGTGAAATCCCTTATGTCAAGTCAGTGAATCCCTTGCATGACCTGTGACCTTTGTGACGCTAGTGAAGTGTCAGGCAAATGTTAAAGTGAAAATAAAATACTGTATATACAACCAACACATCTACGACACAACTCCTGTCCACTGGTTATATGACCTTCAGAACAAAGACCAGAGGTTCAGGACAGCTTACACGGTGTGGCAGTCATCAGTGTGACGGCCGGAGGGAAGATCATACGGTACATCCTAGACCTGTAATGATGCTCAACACCGGCCAGGACGTGGAGACAAAATGGAAACGAATGAGGGTATAGGTAGTGTTGACCATCCACCCTCCCCTCTCCACAACCCCCTCTGTCAATCTCCTCCACAGCCCTCCAAACCCCTCCACTCCCCTCCACTCTCCTCCAAACCCCTCCACTAACCCCCTCCACCACTCTTCCCACTCATCATTCCGGCACTTACACCTACCAAAAAAAAAAAAAAAATACGAAACACCATTACAGCTCCGAGAGTTTTGAGAAAGTGAGGGTCATATATGTATTGTTGAACATGTAAACACAATCTCCAGCTCCCCCAATCCCCCACCCACACCCCCACCACCTCATCTACCTCCTCTTAGTCCAACGTCTATACACACCATCTTCTTTACACAGACTTAAATGTTTACTATAATACAATTACGATCTTTTCTAGTTTATGTTGACATGTGAAAGGTGATGTACTGTATATGAGCGTTTAATGCTGGCAACTCTCACCCCTTTCTCGACCTTCTCTTTGCTCTCTCTTTACTCTCTCTTTGCTCTCACTATCTCTTTCTCCTTTCTTTCTTTCTCTCACTTCTATTCTCCCTCTCTATCCTATCTCTTTTGCTCCTCTTAGCATCATCCTCCTTCTCTGGTCTCTCTCATTATTACTTTCCCTCCTTCATCCCTCTCACCTGGTGCCTCATTCCCTCTCTTCTTTACTTGTCTCTTTTACCACCTTCTTCCCTCCCTCCTTCCCTCCTTCCCTCTCACTAGCCAATCTTCTTCTCCCTCCCTATCCCATCTTACAATCACCCTCTCTTCCTTATCCCTCTCACCACCACTCTCCCCTCGTCCACCCTCTCCCTACTACCCTCCCTTCTCCCTCTCATCACCACCCACCCTCCCTCCGTGTCCCCTCTCCCACTCTCCCTTCTTCGCTCTACCTCTCTCTTCCTTCCTTACACTCTTTTATCCTCCCTCGTTCATCTCACCCCCCACCCCCCACCTCTCCCTCCTTAACTCTGCCGTCTTCCTCCCTTTTCTTCACTTGCCTACATCCATCCTCCCTCCCTCTCCCCTCCCTTATCACCCTCTTCACCTCCTTGCCTACATCCTCCCCCATCCATCCAATATCTACATCTCTCTCTCTCCCCTCACCACCTCCCTCCCTCCCCATCAACCACCCTACCTCCCTCCCTCCCATCAACCACCCTACCTCCCTCCCTCCCCATCAACCACCTACCTCCCTCTCCTCATCAACCCCCTCCCCCCCCACCATCACATACAAGCTGAACGCGAGGATAATCACAGCCGACAACCCAATTACGGAGGTGATAGAACAATTAAGGCCATTGGATGGACGAAGCCCAAAATGCAAATGGAATAAAATGAATTAAGAACTTGTCAGGTGAGATCACATCCATTACTGTGTTCTGATTTCTTCTAAGGTGCTTGATTACAGGTGAGAGAAAACATTCATAATCAATGAAGGTTATTTTATCTTTTCGGATTACCTGAAGATTAGGCACCCCAGTATATATCACCTGAAGAGTAAACAACTTAACCTAACCTAACCTAACCTAATCTAACCTAACACAACCGAACACAACCTAACATAACCTAACCTAGCCTAACCTAACCTAACCTAACCTAATCTAACCTAACACAACCTATCCTAATCTAACCTAATCTAACCTAACCTCACTTAATATAACCTAACTTAACCCACCACCCACTCCCTCACTGACACTCCCTCCCACACAGACACTACCTCCCACACAGACACTACCTCTCTCACTGACACTCACTCCCTCACTGACACTCACTCCCTTACTGACACTACCCTCCTTCACTGACACTACCCTCCTTCACTGACACTCCCTCCCTCACACACAAGCCCTCCCTCTCTCTTCCTTTTGGTCAATATCTCGATTTTGTGAGCTATCTCAAACTTTTACACCTTCACTCTCTCTCTCTCTCTCTCTCTCTCTCTCTCTCTAATCAATATCTTTAACTGTTATCTTTTCTCTCTCTTTGTTATATCTTTCCACCTCCTCACCATCAACTTCTTCACAATCATTAGTCACTATAGCACGGCTGACTGAAACAGATTCCATTACTCGCATTTACCATTCTTGAGAACCTTTGCCACTCAAGCGTTCAATTGTGCCCGAAAAGTAAGCTTAGACCCCTTATTTTTCAATGGTAAATGGGTGAGGGATAAATGGGGGAACATGTGTTAATATATAATGGGGTTAATTATTGTTTTTTAATAGTTGGGATGAAATTATGTAAGTTACCCATAAGAAAGAAAATGGGACTCTTATTTTTTTTATAATCCATCGATATTTTTGACTGCCTTAAAATCCTCAACAAATTATTGAAAGCTTGGCAATGAAAATAAAATAAATCGGGAATTATTATTGACACTTTAAAACACACACACACACACACACACACACACACACACACACACCTCCAGAATCATAAAAAAACGGCAAGAAAAAGATAAGAAACTATTTGGTGTCTTCAAAACAGCAGTCTCTTCACACAGCGTCTAACAAGAAGCAATCTTTCTGCTCTTCAGCCAAGTAATTCTATCAGCCTCCCCGACCACTGCACAGAAAACGGCATCCAACCACACGTAAATATTTCTCTTTTAATATATCACAAGTTTATTAAGAGTTATACATTGCTACTACTACTACTACTATTACTATTATTATTACTAGCTTATCCCTTATGTAAGGTTACTGGCGAACACACACACACACACACACACACACACACACACACACACACACGAAATATATCATTGGTCTATTGGCAAGCAGTAGGCGGGGCCGAGAGGTCAATTCCTGGCCAACCTTTTTTTAATATTCGATATTTCTCTTAAATATTCGGTCGGCTTTAGTGAATATTTTAACACGTGATAAATATTTGTTAGTCTTTAAATAGTCGACTGGGAACGTCTCCTCTGCCTTCTTGTGATACTGTCTGGCTGTCTCTATGTCTCGCTGTCTGTCTGTCTATCTGTCTGTCTTTTCTACTGTCATTCTCTTTCTCTCTCTGTGTCACCCCCCATTCCCCCTTCCTCGCCTTTTCCTTTTCATTCTCCTTCTCTCTTTCTCTTCTCACCTCCCTTACTCTCTTAGTCATACGAGTCTTCCCTCTCTCACTGTCTCTCAATCTCTCCCTTTCCCTTTCTCCCTCTCTTCGTCAATGTGTACTCCCTCTTTTTCCCTCCCCTCTCTCCTATAATCCCTCATCCCCTCCATTCCTATATCCCTCCTACCATCACCTCCCCCTCTCCCCCATGTCCCTCACTTCCTGTTTGTACATCTCTTGCTTTCCCTCTCCCTCTCCTTCTACCTTCCTCCCTCCATAACTTTTCTTCCATCACACCCTACCTTCATTCTTTCCCTTCCTCTTCACCCTCTTCCATCCTTCCATCCTGCCTCCCTACTCCTCCCTCCCCTTCCCAGGTGTGTCTCCATCACACAGTACACGTCAGCAGGATGGACTCCTGAAGACTGACAGTTTAGCGATAGCGGATTTCCAGGTCAGGTCAGTGTTGTCAGTTATTGATTTTTTTCGCTTGAGAAGTTTTCCATCGCACGTCATCATAGATTTTGTTACGGGGGCAGAGAGAGAGAGAGAGAGAGCATGATTACTTTCGGCAAAACTAGCCTGTCTTTTGTGTGTATATGAGTGAGAGAAAGACAGCCAGAGCGTATGTATGTATGTATGTATGTATGTATGTATGTATGTATGTATGTATGTATGTATAATGGAGGACTGTCGGGGATATATTAAAGCCGCGCCATTATGGATGACGGCCTATGGCTTTGGCCAATCGCTTGACCTCCCCTTCGTTAATGGTGTTAATGGTGCTGAGGTGTACGGGGGTGATAAGCCCTTCGTTAATGGACTTCGTTAATGGTGTTGGGTAAATAAAGGGGTGATAAACCCTTCGTTAAAGGCCTTCGTTAATGGTGTTGGGGCGTTAAGGGGATGATAAGCCCTTCATTAATGGTGTTGGGAGCTAAGAGGGGTGATAAGAACTTCGTTAATGGTGTTGATGAGCTAAGGGGGATGATAAGCCCTTCGTTAAAGGTGTCGAGGATCTAAGGGGCGCTAATGGTTATATGTTTAGGGGAAGTGTACTGAACCTCTTCTTAATAGCGTTAATGGATGGATACTAGATAATGGAGGGGACTTATGATGGTAATGGTGTCTAATGGGACGATATACCAATCCTAGACACACCACACAGGATTGGTTTAAATATCGACTACAATCTTTACTACCCCCTCCCCTTATTCCCAATTCTCCCTCTTCCCATCTTTATCACATTTTCTCTCTATTCTCCTCTTTATCACATTTCCTCTATTCCTCTCTTCATCACATTCTCTCTATTCCCATCTTTATCACACTTTCTATTCCCATCTTCATCACATTCTCTTTATTCCCATCTTTATCACATTTTCCTCTTTATTCTCCTCTTTATCACAGTTCCTCTATTCCTCTCGTACGTGTACCAGCAAACGTAGTGCCCCTTTAGTATAAGACTTTTATAATTCCCCTTTTTCCGTTTCATCATGTCCAGTGGAAGGAAAAGCAGTGCAGTGCATACTAAACTGTGTACCCGACCAGTCACACAGTCAGTCAGTCATATTCTGCCACTCATACAGTCAATCAGTCATATCCTGCCACTTATACAGTCAACCAGTTATATTCTGCCACTCATACAGTCAACCAGTCATATCTTCTTACTCATACAGTCAATCAGTCACACTCTCCCACTCAGGCAACCAGTCAATCTTCCACTCAAGTAGTCAACGCATCTAGTGACATTAAAATCTTAAATATGATTCTCAAAGTCATTATTATTATTATTATTATTATTAAGTCAGCAAGCGGAATAGTCAGCAGATAACGGAGTCAGCGGAAGGAATAATCAATAGCTCACACCGTCAGCAAGCGAGAGCCAGCGAGTGAAATAGTCAGCAAGTCAGGTCACAGAGTCAATAGGTGGAGTATAGTCAACTGAAACTCTCAATCATCTCTCCCGAATAAGTCAATCAATTTGGCCAGTCAGGAATATGGAGGCCAGGTAATGGTGGACGATGCTCACTAAACGGGGTCCTCAAGTGGCCAGTTGATTATTCATGGGACGGTGAAGGCTATTGACGTGGGGGGCATGATGGTGATGTGTGGGGGGCGATGGTGGGGACGTGGGGGGCATGATGGTGATGTGTGGGGGTGATGGTGGGGACGTGGGGGGCATGATGGTGATGTGGGGGTGATGGTGTGGGGGGCATGATGGTGATGTGTGGTGGGTAATGGTGGGGACGTGGGGGGCATGATGGTGATGTGTGGGGGTGATGGTGGGGACGTGGACGGCATGATGGTGATGTGTGGGGTGATGGTGGGGACGTGGGGGGCATAATGGTGATGTGTGGGGGTGATGGTGGGGACGTGGGGGGCATGATGGTGATGTGTGGGGGTGATGATAGGGACGTGGGGGGCATGATGGTGATCTTTTGGTAATGTGGTGAAATGGGCGTGATGGTGGTCATATTTTGGTAATGGTGACGATCTGATGTGGTGATGGAATATTACAATCCATCATTACCCTTCAACAATTAAGGTTTACAATGCATTCCTACACATCAATAACTATCTAAATCATCACAATATATCTACCAAGTGAACAACAAACCAAACACTAAGACAGACCACATTACTCTTGAAACCATTTTCCTACTTTAATCCAATTTGCATTTCAGCGACACTCACCTGATATTTCTAATAAAGGTAAATATTGAAAAAAAAAGATTGAGTTTTGGCAGCTGATTATCTAAAAACAATAAAGGTAAGAGGCTGCTGTACTCTAGTGCCAGGGAAACACATTAATAGTTGATTTACCTATAAGTTTGGCCAGTCTATGATGAGATGTTATTTTCCTATTACTGCTGGGACCTGTGTGTGTGTGTGTGTTTATTACTGTGAACCGGTAGGCAGTAACTGGTGTGAATGTTCCCGGTATGAGTTATAATATCATGTTATAATATTTGACTTATCGCCAGTCTTAATATGTGTTTTAAGTATGTGTTATATCATGTTATATGTATGATATAGTGTGTTATAAGTCTGTGATATATCTTGGGGCCTTGTTGTGGGTGGGGTCATAGTGAAACACACGTATGCCTCTGTAATAAAACTTAACGAGTGACAGATAACACCACGTTTGTAGTTGTGTCCGTCAATGTTGCAATATACCGAGGAAAAAGAATTATACTCCAATAATATAAAAACACAAGAGTAATTAGAGCCGGATCAAGGCCGATGCAACCGATGGGCTTGCTTCGCTCAAAAAACTGTGACTGATGCAAAGGTAACATATTCATCGGTCAACTATCGGTAACGTAATCTCATTGTCAGTGTTGACCTGCATGGCCCACCAGCTTCTGACCGTAGCTGTCATTCTCCGTACCTGAGTGACAAGATTTCTGATTTTCATTTCCATTTATCTCAGTTATGAGTAAAATGTGTCAAAAGTTTCATAGGTGAAACTAGTCTTACTTTTGTCTGAAATTATTATAAAAATAACACTTTACTATAAACTGACCCCAGTAGTGACACACTGTGAGCCAGAACAGAGACATACAGGCTACAGTTAATTATATTGAATACGGCGTTACGGAATTATATGTAAAGGTTCCATAGACTTTCTGGGGAAAATCTACGTTTTGAAAAACAAATCAGTCGAATTTGAGGTCTGGACGGACACCCAGTCTACTAGAGGTCACAGCTCAAGGTGGGAGAAACCTTAAGGCCAGGAAACTATGAAGACAAACTTTTTCGGAATATTGTGAACTCTCGAAACTACCTGCCAGAGTGTTGTGACGGCACCGAGAGTGAGCTCATTCAGGATTAAATAAAAGATTAAAAATAAGGCGATGCGGAATTAGTTGTAAAAATTCCATAAACTTTTTGAAGAACAAACGATCTACAAAAAACCAGAGAGATTAAATCGGTAAAATTTGAGGTCTGGGTCCGGTCCGGGAAATACTTTTAGCGATAAAAAAAAACCTTAATTGATATTCAAATTCTGGGTTGCAAAAATCTAATGTTGGCATAATGCAACGCTGCAACAGCTATTGACATGGGAGCTTTTTAGTGTAATCTTTTCACCCTGAGGTCTGGTAATACTGACACACCCTCCCCCCCTAAGATTGTCATCATTATGTGTTCACCAATACATTATTCTTCATGATAGTTGACACATTAAAACTGAGAGAAAACGATATTTGTTGACTTCCAGCGTCACCTCTCACTCCAACTAACGAAGATCTGAAGTGGAAATGAGTTTTACGGGCAAACATCATTAGGTAAATAGAACAAACACAAGAGAGAGTTTGATAATGTATTTGTTTCTGTATCTAAAAAAATAATATCGTCTTTTTTATATAATTGGAGATAAAGTTTGTTAATAAAAAATGTGTGTTTTGTCGTGTTTGGAATAATTGGTTATAGTTGAAGGACACGCTATAGTATTATAAGATTATTAAAAGATTACCTACGATATTATCTAAAATTATAAAGGATTCAAGTTATCATAAATGCTATCCTAAATATCACTTAATATCCCACAGCATTATTGTAATCGTAAGTGATATCGTAAACGCTACTAAAAATTCTACAGCCTTGTTATCGTAATTTACCTGTATTGTTTATAAGTGACTTCCTGATTAGTAGAAGTTTCAAGATAAAAAAGTAATATCAGGATCTACACACACACACACACACACACACACACACACACACACACATTACTCCTTTTATCCAACTAAATATGCGCTGTAGGTGAACTCGGGGACTCTGCCAGGTGTGACTCTGCCTCCCCAACCCTCCCTAACCATCCCCGGCCTTCCTGATCCCTTCCAATCCCTCCCTAGTTCTACCTAATCCCCTTCTCCAACCTCCTTCACCCCTCTCCAACCCTCTTCACCTCTCCCCGACCCTCTTCACCTCTCCCCGACCCTCTTCACCTGTCCCCGACCCTCTTCACCTGTCCCGACCCTCTTCACCCCACCCCAATCAACCCCACCCCTCCCCAACCTTTTCCACTACCATACAAATGCAAAACAACAACAATAATAACAATGACGTTTTAAGGTGAGGCGAGAAAGACCTTTATCGTGATGCTAAAAATATGAGTATGAATCCTTCCTGGTAATCCCTTATAGGACATTAAAAGACATATATAGGCAGCTACTTTTAAGACACTGAACAGATGATGAAGAAAAAGGAATGGATTTAATATGAGACAGGTGACATTATCTCTGTAGCTAAATGAGGAGGAATAGGAAGAGGAATAAGAATAGGAGGAGGAGGAGGAGGAGGAGGAGGATCAGGTGATGTGTTTGGACTCTGAGAAGGATTAGCTGTTGTCTTGATGCCATTATGAGGAGATCAAATTGTATGTCTGCATTATTTTTCAAGATCGACTCTAATACGACTGAGACACGACCCTATGTGACTGGAATACGCCCACAACACACTGGAACACGACCACAACACACTGGCTCACGACCACAACACACTGGAACACAAACACAACAGTCTCTCACACTGTTATATCCAGTTCTCCAGTCTGTTGGTTGTCTTGACTCAGATACAGTCTATAAACATGACACTCTGGCATTGTGGCACTCCCGACCGACAGCACATCTGACGTGAACCTCATAGTAGCACGCTGAGGATGACTGTCCAATCAGCAGTCAAATAATATCAGGATAGTAGTAAATGCCGGTTTGTGATTGGATGGGTTCTTGCTTGGAGGAAGAGGGATGGGAGCTTCCTTAAAACACTATTAGGTTAAGATTATCTTATTCACGGTATTTCTCTATTATTTACGGTATTTACTCTAATATTTATAGCCTTTACTCTAGTATTCACGGTATTTACTCTATTATTCACGGTATTTACCTATTATTCATGGTATTTACCTATTATACACGGTATTTACTCTATTATTTACGGTATTTACTCTATTCTTCACGGTATTTACCTATAATTCACGGTATTTACTCTATTATTCATGGTGTTTACGCCAATATAAACACTGTCTGTTGCCATCACCACTGATTAATTCCCTGCGGACTATTTCTTACACTCAGGTCACCTCAGATAAAGACCTTAACCTTTATTTAATTCCTAACTATTAATTCTTCGCCGCCATCTTGTGTCAAGGAGGGTACACCTGTACCAGAAATCTTTATCATCTCATTAGCTCCAGTCACCTGAGCCCTGAGACTCTAATAAGGATCTTACCTGTTTTAATATTTCCCTAACCTAACCTAACCTAACGTTAAGCCCTGAGACCCTAAATAGTTATCTTACCCGTCTTAATCTCTCCCTAAATCATCTCCTCAGCTCCTGTTACCTGAGCCCTGAGACTATAATAAGGATCTTACCTGTCTTAATCTCTCCCTAACCTAACCTAACCCGTGTCTGACGTGAAGGAGGCCTCAGAGAAAACAATATATACATTCTGATGGTCTGGTGAGTTGAAGATGATCGTCATTTGTTTGTAGTATTGGGCGTTCTCATCATTGTAGTGTTATGAGAGAGAGAGAAAATAGCTGAATATGTGCAGTCTTGAAAGAAAGAGAGAGAAAGATTTGAAATAAGATTGGATGTATTTAAGAGCCTGATGAGAGAGAGACAGAATATCAAATATTTGTGGAACACTTTGTGAGATGATGAAGGCTTGGGGGGTGAGATATCAGGTGAGAGAGTTGTGGTTTGGCAAATTGGTAGTTCCCCTCAGGTGAATGATGAGGAAAGGCGATGTGAGGGCGCAGGTGAGGGTGAGGAGGGAGGGAGGAAGGCGATGAGAGGAGGAGGAGGAGGAGAGGAGGAGAAGATGGACGGGGGAGGAGGGCAGAAGATGGATATGAGGAGAGAGGAGGAGAAGGGCGGGAGGAGGAGAAGTAGGAGGAGGAAGAGAAAATGGACAAGAGGAATAGGAGGAGGAAGAGGACGAGAGGAGGAGGGGGGAGGGGAGGGATGAGGAGAAGATGGACGAGAGGAGGAGGGGCAGATGATGGATATGAGGAGGAGGGGGAGGACGGGGGGAGAAGAAGTAGGAGGAGAAGGAGGAGGAGGAGCAGTAAGAGAAGGTGAAGGACGGAAGAAGAAGAATTACGAAAGTGAAAAACTGAAAATACAGTAAGTGAGAGTAAGTGAAAGTAATGGAGATTTGTTACATATTTATACTTTCTATTTTTAAGGATTTTGATTATTGTGTGAATTATCTGTGTCTATCTCTGCCTCAATTTCTTCGTCTGTCTCTCTGTGCCTAAGTCTGTCTCTCTCCTTTCCCCCTCTCTATTCCTCCACACCCCCTCTTTCTCTATTCCTCTCTCTTTACTAGGCCCCCACTCTCTCTCTTTCTCTACACGGCCCCCCTCACTCACTCTATATATCTCTCTTCCTCTTTCTCTTCTAGGCCCCTCACTCACTCTCTCTCTCTCTCTCTCTCTCTCTCTCTCTCTCAACTAAGCCTCCCTCACTCTCTCTCTCTATCTCTCTCTCTATTATCCCCTCATTCTCTCTTTCAATTCTAGGCCCCTCACTCACTCTCACTCTCTCTACTAGGCCCCTCACTCACTCTCACTCTCTCTACTAGGCCCCTCACTCAATCTCCTCTCTCTACTAGGCCCCTCCTCCACTCCTGCCCCCACCCCCGGCCCCTAACACCACAATTTCCACCAGTTTTAGGTTGTGATGAGGTTTCTCAGTGGAGCAGAAAAACGACAAATGATGTGATCGTCTCATTCAGCAGTGATGGTGGGGTGAGATAGGCTCCCTTTCTACCCCTTTTCCTCCCTTTCTACCCTACCTTCCTCCCTCTACCCC